>NC_091332.1:15141517-15166517 GCF_038502225.1 Cherax quadricarinatus | reverse complement strand
GGCATAATTTAGTGAGGCAAGAGCATGGTGGCATAATTTAGTGAAACAAGCACATGGTTGCATAATTTAGTGAACCAAGCACATGGTGGCATAATTTAGTGAGGCAAGCACATGGTAGCATAATTTAGTGAAGCAAGCACATGGTGGCATAATTTAGTGAAGCAAGCACATGGTGGCATAATTTAGTGAAGCAAGCACATGGTGGCATAATTTAGTGAAGCAAGCACATGGTAGCATAATTTAGTGAAGCAAGCACATGGTGGCATAATTTAGTGAAGCAAGCACATGTCGTACAAGGCTTATTATTACATATTTTTGAAGTGCTAATCTCACATGGGATTACACAGAAAAGTGATCAAATTTGATCCACGGAAGGGGAAGGTAGCTACGAATTACTGGATCAAGGCTTTTACCCATTATCAAAGCGCTCTCCCTCCCTTCCCAGGACTGGACATGATTTACGGTTGTGTTGTACGGGAGTAAAACATGCAGAAAAACCGGAAACTACGACTCTAATCTAAATTATACACAGAATGGTGATAATCAAAGGTGAAGGATAAATTTCAAAATAATACCACGGGGAAACGCTAAACCCCTAAGAATCGCACTATGCCTGTGCAATGTGATTATATACTGTGTAGTGTATACTGTTTATTCAAAACAATATACAATGTAGGTATATACTATCCAGACAAGGCAAATTTGATCCAAGGAACTGGATTGGTTCTCCCCTTCCTTGGAGAGCTGATTTCCTCCCATTCCCCTACAGGTTTAGCGCCTCCTCATGAACAACAACAATGTCTTTCAGAAATTGGTAGATGCTCATCTCTTCTCATCACCCTTCATCATCTCTCCTCTGATCATTAATCATGTCTCCTCTCACCCTTCATCGTATAGTATTTATTATCATTATTCTTCCTTTCACCCTTCAACGCACAGTATTTAGTGCTGATGTCATCCTTACTCTCCTCTCAACTTTTATCGTACATTATTTAGTTTATATCATTATTTCTCTTCTCACCCTCCATTGTGTTGATGTCTCATGATGTCTAGCCCTCAAGCCACAGTCACTGTAGGTGGACATCACCTGCAGTGCCCGAGAGCAGCAGTGTCAGCAGAGAATCGCCCAGAATCCCTCTGCAATGTCTTTCCCTGCCACCTTGTCCTTCCGTGCCGCTGTCTTCCGCAGCCGCTCTCTCTCCTTTCTGCCGTGTCTTTCCCTGTCGCCGTGTCTTCTCCTGCTGCCGTGTCTTCCCCTGTCGCCGAGTCTTCCCCTGTCGCCGTGTCTTCCCCTGTCGCCGTGTCTTCTCCTGCTGCCGTGTTTTCCCTTGCCGTTGTGTTTTATGCCGCTGCCGGCAGTACTGGAGGCTTCAGCAGGTGCCGAAAGAGAATGCATAGGTAATCCTGCGGCGAGTGATGACAGCAAATCTTCTAACGTCAGCATCCCTTCGTCTCTGTCTCTCTTTCTCTCTTTCCATGCCCCCGCCCTCTTGTGGTCCTGCCTCTGCTACTACAGTTGCTGCTGCCGCCGCCTTGTGTGAGCGCTTGCGTGAGAGCACTACTGCAACAGCAGCAGCAACAGCAGTGGCACTACGCAGACGCGCCTCCGGCACTAAGGCACTATGAAAGAGGGGTAGTTACTTCCTCAGACGCTCATTCAAAAACTCGTAGTCTGGAGTCATTCCTGCAGGAGACGGTTTAAGGAGGCCAATGTTGCGTGGAATGGTCATATGTACAGTTGCCAAATTATATACGTAATGACGAATGGAATGGCTCAGCCCCGTTAATAAAACCTGCAAACATTAAAATGTGATATGATGGATGTGCCATTCGGGAGGGAAGCCTGCGCTATCTCCCAGTATAGTGGACAATAAATAATTTAATCATGGCCTGGGATCCCAAAAACTACGCATGAAAATGCTCCGAAATGCATATAAACCGGCTATCAAAGTTGATATTATTGGCGACTTTTACGACATTTCATTCCTGATGCTAAGGCATTATGCGAACCCAATTTCAAGAATTGTAATAAACAAAACACTAACTTCATCTTTCATTTATTTCATCCGAGGCCATAAGTTGATATTGCGCAGTAACTTTCGACTTTATACCACTTTTATGTCATTATAAAATTCCTAGTAGGAGGCCGCGTTCATAACCTGATGTTTTCCCGCCATTTGGATTCTCTGGTCTTTGTTCTGCCGCCTCTTGAGCACGAACTATTCCAATTTTAGGCGGGAAGAGCGCTGATTGGTCCTCCTCCCCGAACTCCTCAACAACGCGTCGCGCATTGGTCAGAAAAATTCGATGACCGTTACTTGTTTAGGCGATTAACAACTTCCCTTTGACGAGAGAAGTTATTTTGGAGAAGTAATCGTTGCGGAGACGCGGTAAAATTAGCTTCTTTTGAGGCGATGTCGTTGGCAGGAGCAACGAAAGTATTAATTAAGATAAGAGTGGCGTTGAGAGCTGCGGAGATTGATTCTAAAAATGGTCGCTGGTGAGGAAAAGACACAACTATTTCCCCCATCCCTTCTAATGACGCCTCAGTGTTGTCCTCACACCACCTCGCTGGAGGAAAAATTATTTCATGATTGATTCCTTTCTTAGAGACGCGTGTCTTACCATTATTATTTTTTGGAGGAGAGGGCTTGCGCTCTAACTGATGGGGGGGCTTTGCGTTTTGGTTGATGGGGGTGTTTGCGTATTATATATATATATACTTTTTTTAACATACATAAGGACATAAGGAAGAACACTGCAGTAGGCCTGTTGGCCCATATTAGGCATGTCCTTCACAATCCATCCCACTAACAGAATATTTGCCCAACGCAATTTTGATCGCTACCCGAGCAATAGACTTTGATAATTCTATTTACTCATGTGCAAATACCACTCAAATCCAACTCCTCTCACTCATATATTTATCCAATATAAATTTGAAACTACCCAAGGTTTTAGCTTCAATAACCCTACTACGCAGACAATTCCCTCATCAACTATCCTATTTCCAAGCCAATACTTTCCTATATCCTTTCTAAATCTAAACTTGTCTAATTTGAATCCATTATTGCGCATTCTCTCCTGGAGAGACATCCTTAAGACCTTATTCATATCCCCTTTGTTAATACCCATCTTCCACTTCCTATCATGTCTCTCCTCATTCTTCGTCTTACAAGTGAATGTAATTTAAGGGTATTCAAAATTTCTTCATACGGAAGATTTCTATTGCTATGTATTAATTCTGTCATTCTTCTCTGAATGTTTTCTAACGAATTTATATCCATTCTGTAATATGGAGACCAGAACTGAGCTGCGTAATCTAGGTGAGGCCTTACTAATGACGTATAAAGCTGTAGTATAACCGCTGGACTTCTGTTGCTTACACTTCTTGATATAAATCCCAGTAATCTATTTGCCTTATAACGTACGCTTAGGCAATGCTGTCTTGGTTTAATGTTGCTACTTACCATAACCCCCAAGTCCTTTTCGCATTCTGTACAGCTAAGATCTACATTATTTTGCTGACAAGTGCTAGGGTTATGAACATTCCCGAGCTTCAGAACTTTGCATTTACCTACATTGAGTTGTATCTGCCACTTTTCTGACCTGGAATTGAGTTTGTCTAAATCCTCCTGAAGTTCCGTGAAGTCTACATATGAATCAATTATCCTACCTACTGTCGTGTCATCAGCGAATTTGCTCGTATCACTAGTAATTCCCTCAAGGTCATTTATATATATTATAACCAACAACGGGCCTAATACTGATCTCAGTGGAATGCCACTTGTTACAGATCCCCACTCAGATTTCTGTCCGTGAGCCATGACTCGATCCATGACAGCACTTTTCCCCCAATGCCATGAGCTGCCACTTTCTTGAACAGTTTTTGGTACGGAACTCTATCAAAAGCCTTACTAAAATCCAAATAAACAATATCGAATTCTTTATCGTGATCAACAGCCTCCAAAGCTTTACTGAAGAAAGTAAATTAATTAGGCAGGAACGGCCCCTCGTGAATCCATGCTAAGTATCATTAATCAAATTATGCTTATTAATACACAAATAACCCGCACATAGAAGAGAGGAGCTTACGACGACGTTTCGGTCTGACTTGGACCATTTACAAAGTCACACTGTGTGACTTTGTAAATGGTCCAAGTCGGACCGAAACGTCGTCATAAGCTCCTCTCTTCTATGTGCGGGTTATTTGCGTATCGTTCCAGTCACGGTATTGTGCCTTTTTTGTTATTTATGCTTATCAAGATGGTTTCTTATAATATCAGCTATAAATGACTAGTAATTTGCCTGCAATTGAGGTCAGGCTTACTGGGCGGTAATTTGACGGTAACGACTTGTCACTGCTTGAAAAATAGGAATTACATTGGCCATCTTCCACATATCAGACACTACACTTATTTGAAGTGATAAATTAAAAATATTAGTCAATGGTTCACAAAGTTCCATTTTACACTCCTTAAAAACCCTTGACAAAAAAGCTCAGCAGGGTCAGGGGACTTATTTTGCTTCAATCGGTCTACTTGTTTGATAACCATATCGCTAGTGACTGATATTCCATAATTTATCTTCTTCAGGCCCACTATAAAAAATTAATTATTGGGATATTGTTACTGTTCGAATCCCTAGCAACTTTAATTTCGTAGTCCCGTTTTGCTTTTATCTTTTTAACCTCCCTCTTAATATGAATATATTGATTTATAAGATGATCCTCACCTCTTTTGATGCGCCCATAAATTCCTTTCTTCTGCCCTAAAAGATATTTGAGCCTATTATTCATCCATTTCGGGTCACTTCTATTCGATCTTATTTCTTTATATAGAATAAACGTTCTTTGGGCAGTATAGTATTTAGAAAGCTGT
The DNA here is from genome assembly GCF_038502225.1 of Cherax quadricarinatus. Classification (NCBI taxonomy): domain Eukaryota; kingdom Metazoa; phylum Arthropoda; class Malacostraca; order Decapoda; family Parastacidae; genus Cherax; species Cherax quadricarinatus. The sequence continues at coordinate 15,161,637 of NC_091332.1, read as the reverse complement.
CAAACTGATAGCTCTCTTCGTTACCCCAGTCCACAGATAAGTGTTCTCTAAGCCCATTGTAATTTGCTAAGCAAAACTCTGTGACCGTTACCGAGTTATCCCTACTATCATACTTCCATTCACTGTTAAAGATAATTGATTTGTGGTCGCTTGCACCAAGTTCCTCTGCAATTTCTAAATTATTAACAAGGGTTCCTTTGTTTGCCAGAACCAAGTCAAGCAGGTTATTTCCTCTTGCAGGTTCTGTCACAAACTGCTTCAAAAAACAATCCTGAACTACTTCTAAAAAGTCGTTAGACTCTAAATTCCCAGTCAAGGAATTCCAATCAATCATATTAAAGTTAAAGTCCCCTAGAATTACTACGTTATCGTGCCTTGTGGCCTTAACAATTCTTCCCCAAAGTAGTCTCCTTTGATCCCTAAGTTTGGGGGACGGTATATCGCGCCTAAAAATTCTATCCAGACAGACTCTGTATGTTATTTCAGACTTTATACCCATTTCTATGCAACAGTTCAAGCGATCTCAGACATAGTGACACCCCCACCCCCTTCCCTATACTTCTGTCTACTTGGAACAATTTAAAAATCTGAATGTGACATTCAACAGGCATGTTCCGATTTTTCGTATTAAACCACGTCTCAGTTATGGCAAATACATCAATGTTACCAGCGCTTGCAACTAATCTCAACTCGTCCATCTTATTCCACGCACTACGATTATTGGTATAAGTTTAAAGACCCTCATTCTCTTTCTCTTCCTGCTCATTTCTGTTTTTTCACTATACCTACTACTGTTCTTGTCACCTAGTGCCACTGGCTTTCCAATATCCACCTCATTCTACCTATTACTGGTTCCCCTAAAACTCACAATATTACTACACTGGGACTTCATTGTTCCTCCCCCCCCCACCCTGCTGTATCCCACCGAGGCAGGGTGACCTAAAAAAGAAAAACGTAAGTTTTTCCTTTTAAATTTAGTAATTTATACAGGAGGAGTTACTAGCCCCTCGCTCCCGGCATTTTAGTTGTCTCTTACGACACGCATGGTTTACGGAGGAAGAATTCTTTTCCACTTCCCCATGGAGATAAAAGGAAAAAGAAATATTAAGAAACTAAAAGAAAACCCAGATGAGTATACATTGTGTGTATGCGTGTGTGTACTCACCTAGTTGTGGTTGCAGGGGTCGATTCATAGCTCCTGGCCCCGCCTCTTCACTGGCCGCTACTGGGTCACTCTCCCTGCACCATGAGCTTTATCATACCTCTGCTTAAAGCTATGAATGGATCCTGCCTCCACTACATCGCTTCCCAAACTATTCCACTTCCTGACGACTATGTGACTGAAGTAATACTTCCTAACATCCCTGTGATTCATCTGTGTCCCATCTCCGGAACATTCTGTTTCTGTCCGCCTTGTCAATTTCTCTCAGTATTTTATATGTCGTTATCATGTCCCCCCTATCTCTCCTGTCCTCCAGTGTCGTCAGGTCGATTTCCCTTAACCTTTTCTCGTAGGACATACCCCTTAGCTCTGGGACTAGTCTTGTTGCAAACCTTTGCACTTTCTCTAGTTTCTTTACGTGCTTGGCTAGGTGTGGGTTCCAAACTGGTGCCGCATACTCCAAAATGGGCTTAACGTACACGGTGTACAGTCTTTTGAACGATTCCTTAAGATGACGGAATCCTGTTTTTAAGTTTGCTAGGCGCTCATATGCTGCAGCAGTTATTTGGTTGATGTGCGCCTCAGGAGATGTGCCTGGTGTTATACTCACCCCAAGAGCTTTTTCCTTGAGTGAGGTTTGTAGTCTCTGGCCCCCTAGACTGTACTCCATCTGTGGTCTTCTTTGCTCTTCGTGGGGTTGAACTCCAGGAGCCAATTGCTGGACCAGGCCTGCAGTCTGTCCAGATCCCTTTGTAGTTCTGTCTGGTCCTCGTCCGACTGAATTCTTCTCATCAACTTCACATCATCTGCAAACAGGGACACTTCAGAGTCTATTCCTTCCGTCATGCCGTTCACAAATACCAGAAACAGCTCCGGTCCTAGGACTGACCCCTGCGGGACCCCATTCGTCACAGGCGCCCACTCTGACACCTCGCAACCTACCATGACTCGTTGCTGTCTTCCTGACAGATATTCCCTGATCCACTGCAGTGCCTTCCCTGCCTGGTCCTCCAGTTTTTGCACTTATCTCTTGTGTGCAACTGTGTCAAACGCCTTCTTACAGTCCAAGAAAATGCAATCTACCCACCCCTCTCTCTCTTGTCTCACTGTCACCCTGTCATAAAATTCCAGAAGGTTTGTGACAAGATTTTCCTTCCCTGAAACCGTCTTGGCTGTTGTTGATAAGCTCATTCCTTTCTAGATGTTCCACCACTCTTCTTCTGATAATCTTCTCCATGACTTTGCATACTATACATGTCAGTGACACTGGTCTATAGTTTAGTGCTTCTTGTCTGTCTCCTTTTTTTAAAAATTGGGACTACATTTGCTGTCTTCCATACCTCAGGTAATCTCCCTGTTTCGACAGATGTGTTGAATATTGTTGTTACGGGTACACATAGTGCCTCTGCTCCCTATCTCAGGACCCATGGAGAGATGTTATCTGGCTCCATCGCCTTTGAGGTGTCTAGCTCGCTCAGCAGACTCTTCACTTCTTCCTCGGTTGTATGTATTGTGTCCAACACTTGGTGATTTACCCCACCTCTCCGTCCTTCTGGAGTCCCTTCTGTCTCCTCTGTGAACACTTCTTTGAATCTCATGTTGAGTTCCTCACATCGTGGTCGTTTCTTGTGATCTCTCCTCCTTTCTTCCTTAGCCTGATTACCTGGTCCTTGACTGTTGTTTTCCTCCTGATGTGACTGTACAACAGCTTCGGGTCAGAGTTGGCTTTCGCTGCTGTGTTGTTTTCATACTGTCGTTGGGCCCCCCCTTCTTACCTCTGCATATTCATTTCTGGCTCTACGACTGCTCTCCTTATTCTCCTGTGTCCTTTGCCTTCTATACTTCTTCCATTGCCTAGCACTTTGTTTTGGCCTCCCTGCACCTTCGGGTGAACCACGGGCTCATCCTGGCATTTTCACTATTCCTGTTGCCCTTGGGTACAAACCTCTCCTTAGCTTCCTTGCATATTGTTGTCACATATTAAATCATCTCTTTTACTGACTTCCCTGCGCGCGCGCGCGTGTGTGTACTCACCTAATTGTGGTTGCAGGGGTCAAGACTCTGCTCCTGACCCCGCCTCTTCACCGACCGCTACTAGGTCCTCTCTCCCACTGCTCCATGAGTTTTATCATACCTCGTCTTAAAACTATGTATAGTTCCTGCCTCCACTACATCGCTTGCCAGACTATTCCACTTCCTAACTACTCTATGACTGAAGAAATACTTCTCATCTGAGTCTTCAGCTTCCAATTGTGACCCCTTGTTTCTGTGTCCCATCTCTGGAACATCCTGTCTCTGTCCACCTTGTCTATTCCACGCAGTATTTTGTATGTTATGTCTCCCCTGACCCTCCTGTGTGTGTGTGTGTGTGTGTGTGTGTGTGTGTGTGTGTGTGTGTGTGTGTGTGTGTGTGTGTGTGTGTGTGTGTGTGTGTGTGTGTGTGTGTGTGTGTGTGTGTGTGTGTGTGTGTGTGTGTGTGTGTGCGTGTGCGTGCGTGCGTGCGTGCGCGCGCGCACGCTAGTTAGTTACCATTTTTGTCCTAGGCACATGTTGATTAGATACTAGGCCTGTTGTATGTGTATGTGCGTGTGTATTATGCACACGCACGCACGCACACAGAACTATAACAGTTTGATTATTCATTGGTTAAAACATATTCCATTTTTAACATTTTCAGACTTACACTTATCATACCAACTTCCTATAACCATGACTGTTTCACATAAATTTACATCAATCATTATCACAAGCCAAGCAAAACTATTCGAAGTATTTTTACATTCTGTTCTCAATATCCATAACTCGTTACCTGCCAGTAGATCTAAACGAAAGGGAAAATATACCCACTATTTAAGGTGTAAGAGATTCTGGATTCTTAGGCAGGCAGCTTATGAGGAGAGTAACACCCCTTCAAGACAAGACCTCTTTATCTAGTCACAAACAAACCATCTTAACCAAGGGGTTCATGGTTGATAATGCACAACATCAAGGGGTATACGATCGATAGAAGTTTAACAACCACTGGGTCAGTCGAATAAAATGACAGATTGCGAAACTGTTACCCAATAAATAACCTCGCTTGTAGAGGTATTAAGATATAACATTTTTTTTAGACTGTAGCCACGTGTTGCAATGGATACATGCAACAATAGGGAATGACTATCTTAAATATACAGCTCTACTCATCGTGATCTGGCAAAGATCCATTATGACCTCTGTAATCCCGTCTTTTGTGCTACCCTTCACATAATGAGCTGTGGGTGCACAATACACATGTCGCTCAGACAGCACATAGTATAGGCAAGTCTCCTTACATCTCTTGCCCCCGATGACCTAGCAGCAAATATGTACCTGGGTGTTAACTGTCATGAGGAGCATCCTACGAAAAGGTGCTAATATACCTTAGGCAGGGATATGCTTTGAAATGAACCGAGGTAGGATGACAGCTCTTGTGTACTGAAAAACCTTAACATTTCGCATTATTTTCAAGTTAGAGGTTTTCCTAGTATTTCTAGGAAATTTTAAATTGTACACCGAAATTAAAATTTTGGTTTAAAAACATCAGAAAAAACCTGACTCAACGATGTTAAATGCTTTACCAAAACCTCCCCCTCAGCGTACAGCAGGTTACGTCCTGTCAACGATTTCTTAAGCCGATTGGTCTACTATGCGTAGCAACTGAAAGCCAAGAATTGTAGTTTTTCTTCGATTATACTGTCATCAGAGTGAAAACCAATTCAACCCCATATGCTTCACCAGAACCTTTTTGAACAAAGTTTCAAAATGTTTCACCTGTTCGCCTAGATTGCTTCAGTTTGCTGTTTCGTGTGCACTTAGAAAATGAAAGGGCATGAATAATAAAGTAATAATAATAATAATAGTAATAATACTAGTAGTAATAATAGTAATAATAATAGTAGTAATAATAGTAATAATAGTAATAATAATAGTAATAATAATAGTAATAATAGTAATAATAATAGTAATAATAGTAGTAATAGTAGTAATAATAGTAATAATAGTAGTAATAATAGTAATAATAATAGTAATAATAATAGTAATAATAATAGTAATAATAATAGTAATAATAATAGTAATAATAATAGTAATAATAGTAATAGTAGTAATAATAAATTTCAATGATGACAGCAATAATAAACAGAAATATCAGTAATAAGCAGAAGTAGCAGCAGGAATGGCAGTGGTAGACACAGCAGCAAAAGCAGAAGGTACAGCAGTAGCAAGCACATCAACAAGAGCAGCAAGAGACAGCAACATCAGTGAATTTCGCTACGTTATGCTAAGTGGAGGGCAACATCCCTTGAGAGATATAGTGTGTTGTGCACACCAAGCTAATTATCACTCGGTGTGGACAAGGGTTTACAATATGGAATTTAAATTCATGTATTGTACATACTCCTTTTCCTTTCATAATTATTTATTCAGCATTATCATTTCATTTATAATTCAATCACTTTGATACACTTTAGGGTTTATGCTTCACGATTAGCGGGTGGAGGACCGAAACTCCACCACTTCTTAGGCTGAGTAACTCATAGGACTTTAAGATTTTCATGTATTATATTAATGATAATAATTACTTCTGAGTTAACTACTTTAACTTACTGTCAAGTCAACATACATTATTTAAAGGTTTCACTAACTTGCTCAGTGCTAAAACAGTTCTAGTACAATTACCAATGTCACTGTTACAGCCACGCACATTTAAACGTTCCAACTTCAAAATTTCCTCTTTTATTCTGTTTTGAAATAACATACAAACCAAGAGATAATTGCCTGCCTGGCTACGAGGAAATGACTAACCCATGTCAACCTTCCATCGTTGTACTAATGCCCTATGAGAGAAGCGGAAGACTGCTCAACAATGTATTCTGGCTAGATTGCTAACTCAATATTTCTTACATCTATAATGATGCCTTTCCAATTTCCTTAACAATGTGGGTTAGAATCTTTCACCTGTAGCAATGCAGATCGTAAAAGCTGACAAATACCCACCCGTTTTGTGATTTCCTTAAGCTGAGTTTTCTATGTAAGAAACAGTGTGCTTCGGACAATTAAAAGTATTTTGGACCCATTCTGATTTGATTGGTCAATACATCGTAATGTAGGCACTTCTGGATTAATGGTGCCAGTGATAGCAAATATTTCCTCTTCCTTGAGTAACCTGGTAATTAGCAACATACCACCAAGGCAGTGATCTAACCAAGGAAAAAGCATTAAACATCATTCGTACTCAAGAAATCTTTTCGGAAGTGCAGAGATATTAAGATCCAATAATGAGAAAGCGTTCGTGACGCAAAGGTGTAGGCTCTACCATTGATGTTCGTGAGACGAGGGAGAAGAGAGTACCTGCAACACCCACACCACTACCTTCGTCGTCTCCGTCGCCAGAGCTCCGTGTGTTATGTATGTAATAACCTCAATGATGTCCACTCCCAAATTCCGCGGCAGGATACTATAAAGGTAGTTACTACGAGGAATATTGTCCTCGCTAACGACCTACCGTATGAGCCTAGTGACACCTGGTGGCCATGACACACACTGACACACACACACACACACACACACACACGAAAGTATTTCTTTGGTTTAGGGAATGATTCAAAAGTGGAACGAGCTACACGAGGTGGTAAAAGCTAATTCCAGTCACAGCTTGAAGAGTAACTATGATCGAGATTAGGATACTGCATGTTGAAGTACCAACACATCGACAAAAAATAAAGGAAAACAACAGATAAATAAAATGAAAACCATACATTAAATGAAAAAAGTAAAACTGCTAGAGCTAATATATATTCATAGGAAAACTTTAATTCATTGGGGTCAAGAGGCGCCTGAGCAATGGAAGGCAATTTTGATCCAAGGAAGGACAGTTTCAACTCCTATGATAAAGATTCTTTCACTGGCGCCAAGGCACCCCTCTAGTATGGAGCGTAGTACAAACAAATTTAAAAATTAAAAAATATGTTAATAACAGTGGTGAAACTACATTGTTCAGTGTGTGTGGAGAGAGAGAGAGAGAGAGAGAGAGAGAGAGAGAGAGAGAGAGAGAGAGAGAGAGAGAGAGAGAGAGAGAGAGAGAGAGAGAGAGAGAGAGAGAGAATGTCAGAGCAGCAGAAGTAAAATAATCTCTAAGCTTCCTACTGAAATTCAAATCGGAAATAAAATTTGAAAAAAAAAAAAATCACTTCACCGTTTTATAATAGAGGAGAGATATATTTACAAGTTCAAAGAAGAGCTTTTTTATCACAAAAGATACATTATTGAAAATCAACTATGAATGAAAAAATATTCTAGATATATAGATATTATTTACAACAAAATTATGAGTTTTTTCCCTGTATCAGCGAGTTAAGAGAAATAGGAGAAAAAAATCAATTTATGTTCAGTAAAAAAAAGTATTAAAAGAAATTATTAAAAAAGAATAATAATTTGATAAAGCATCTTCTTTTATTCTCCTCCTGTAATACTCTCACTGTCAACAACGGAAACTTTTTGTTGGTGGATATTAGAGGTGACCCAAGCTGAACTGACTGATTGAAAAATACTTTCTAATACAGAGTGAATGAATAAGCATTTGAATGTTGCTACAGTGACCAGTGTTTGCATAATGACCAGTGATATTCCAATGACCACTGTTAAAGCATCTATCCCTCCATCCTAACGCGTCTACCCTTCCAGCCTAACATATAAACCCTTTCTTTTCTATCTATATTTCACCTTTTTCTATCTATACTTTTTTTTTTCTTCCATCTTCATTTTTTATTTCATCTACACTTTATTTCATTTATACTTTTTCTTGTTTCGTCTATACTTTCCTTGTTTCGTCTATACTTTTTCTTCCGCCTATCTGTACTTTCTTCGTCCATATTTACCTTTCTTCTTCCACCTATACTTTTTCTCCCGTCTTTAGTTTTTCGTCTTTCGTCCAAGCTCTCTCTTAAACATTTCCATTTCTCGTCCCTTTCCATTCCGCTTTTTCCTGACATATCTAACATTTTTTTTCTAGTTTTCTTATTATGATCTCATTGCTTTTTATTTTCCTTGTGTTTTTTTTTCATTTCCATTCAGTATACATGTTTTTTGGCCCCGGTGTCTCGTATTCCCAGCCTTCAGTATCTCCATCTTTCATTTTCTGGTGTCGTTTCTTCTCCATCGCCGCCGAATATCTTGTTTATTTAGTCTCCTTTCTTTTATGCCTTTCTCCTCCTCCGCTCTCCTCCCCATCCCTACTTTACTACTCTTGCCTCACGCATCTATACAGGAGAAGGTGCTAGGTAAAAATATGTTAGTTATCCCAGGAGAAAGCCTTGAAGCTTAATATATTCTTGATCTAGCCTTGCTACAGTCTTTATGTACCTTTAGCCTTGAAACCTTGATATATATTCCTGATCTAGCCTTGCTACAGTCTTTATGTACCTTTAGCCTTGAAACCTTGATATATATTCTTGATCTAGCCTTGCTACAGTCTTTATGTACCTTTAGCCTTGAAACCTTGATATATGTTCTTGATACAGCCTTGATAAAGTCTTTATGTAACCTTGAAGCTTTGATATATTCTTAATACAGCTTTGATACTGCCTTTATATCAACTTGATATAACTTTGATATTACATTAACATAGTCTTGATGTTGCCTTGATATAGTTTTCATACAGTTTTGATATTACCTTGATATTGATATTAATATTGCCTTGATACACCCTTTGTATAATCTTTAATGGCCGTTTCGAGTTCCACCTCAACTTCCTCTTCCTCATCTTTAGCTTCACTATGTTTCACTCCGTTTCACTCCCTCTCTATTTCCCCTCATCACCTTCCCCCTTCGTTTTTTACCTCCTCAGTCTCCCCCATATCCTTACCTCCACCTGTTTCTCTTTCACTTTATCCTCACTTCACCTCTTATCCTTCATTCCTTCCTCTTTACCCTCATCACCACTACCTCCCTGTCCATCCATCTCCTATTTGCCACCCCCTCCCTCTCTGTTCTCACCACCACCTCTATCTTCTCCTGCCTCATCATCATCATCCCTCTCTATCACCTCCTCTTTCATCACCATCTTCTTCCTTCCTCTCTACACTCCTCAACACCACTTTTCCTCCCTTCTACGTCTTCACCATCTTTTCCCTATTTCTCTACTTTCCTCACCCTCCTCCCTCACCATCTTCTTCCTCCTCTCTCTCTACTCACCTCTCCCTCCATATCCTTCCCTCTCGCTCAGCCATCTCTGGTAGTCACAATATTATTTACTCCTCCACGACCACCGCAGCTGTCGCCATCAAGAAAAATTTGGATGTTTATCGGTTTGGCGCGAGGCGGTGTGGTGATGGTAGGACGAGGGGGGGTAGTTGTGGTGGTGGTAGTGGTAGCTGTGGTGATGGTAGCTGTGGTGATGGTAGTGGTAGCTGTGGTGATGGTAGTGGTAGCTGTGGTGATGGTAGTGGTAGCTGTGGTGATGGTAGTGGTAGCTGTGGTGATGGTAATGGTAGCTGTGGTGATGGTAGTGGTAGCTGTGGTGGTGGTAGTGGTAGCTGTGGTGGTGGTAGATATAGTTGTGGTGATGGTAGTGGTAGTTGTGGTGATGGTAGTGGTAGTTGTGGTGATGGTAGTGGTAGTTGTGGTGATGATAGCGGTAGTTGTGGTGATGATAGTGGTAGTTGTGGTGATGGTCGTAGTTGTGATGGTAGTGGTAGTGGTAATGGTGGTTGTAGTTGTGATGGTAGTGGTAGTTGTGGTGATGGTGGTTGTAGTTGTGGTGATGGTCGTAGCTGTGGTGATGGTGGTGGTAGTTGTGGTGAAAGTACAGGTATGACAATACGGACAAACTGTGTAATGAAGACAAATACACCAACTGGGCCATTTTAGGAGACATTTCGTCTACTGGCTTCTTTCAAGCCTATATATATATATATATATATATATATATAGATATGGGAAGAAAGCCAGGTGAGCTAGGCAGCGTCAGGTCCAATGAGGTCCTGAGCATGCATCACCTAGTGTTGTGTGTAACAAGGTAGACTCAGCTGGTCGTGGACTCCTGAGATGCTAGAACTGACTTTTGGATTACCGTGTGGGAACCACGATCAAGGCAGCCTAAAGGCAGCCAAGGTAGCGACGTTTCTAGTGTTCTCCTTCACCACCAACTTGGCGTTTTTCCATCTCATCAAGTGCCCTTGTGAATTCTTGTATTTTATGCAAACGTTATTAAAACTGTCTGCTGCATGCGCCTTTGTGTTCACCAAGGCACTAGTTCAACTTCCTACCTGTCTCGCCCACATATAATTTATTACAGATTACTCACAGGATAACACACAAACACCTGAATTGGTCTCAACAGTATTAATCAGTGTCTTCTTAACAAAATCTTTCATGGTAACGATGAGATAGCGGCCTTACCTTTAGCTACCTCGCTAAGAGGAGGAGGAACGACATGCTCAGTGGTCATTCCAGTTTGCGCCCCCCCCCACACACACACACATTCTCGATGCGTATACCAGTTAGTCTTGCATAAGTTGAAGTTATTCTGCGATCTTTCCTTTACATGGGTCATAGTTCTCCCAATCTATTTGCTTGTGAAGAGTCACTCAGGATCAGCAGTTTATCACTGCTTGTGTGTGCCTTGTGTGTGTGTGTGTGTGTGTGTATGTGTGTGTGTGTGTGTGTGTGTGTGTGTGTGTGTATGTGTGTGTGTATGTGTGTTGTGTGTATGTGTGTTGTGTGTGGTGTGTTGTGTGTGGTGTGTTGTGTGTGGTGTGTTGTGTGTGGTGTGTTGTGTGTGGTGTGTTGTGTGTGGTGTGTTGTGTGTGGTGTGTTGTGTGTGGTGTGTTGTGTGTGGTGTGTTGTGTGTGGTGTGTGGTGTGTTGTGTGTGGTGTGGTGTGTTGTGTGGTGTGTTGTGTGTGGTGTGTTGTGTGTGGTGTGGCGTGTTTGTGTTGTGTGTGGTGTGGCGTGTTTGTGTTGTGTGTGGTGTGGCGTGTTTGTGTTGTGTGTGGTGTGGCGTGTTTGTGTTGTGTGTGGTGTGGCGTGTTTGTGTTGTGTGTGGTGTGGCGTGTTTGTGGGGTGTGGCGTGTTTGTGTGGTGTGTTGTGTGTGGTGTGTTGTGTGTGGTGTGTTGTGTGTGGTGTGTTGTATGTGGTGTGTTGTGTGGTGTGTTGTGTGTGTGTACTGGTATAAAAGAGTCCTAACAATCAATTCACAATGTAGAGGCCTTAAATTTAATAAATTAACCAAGAGTAGTGAGCCTAATAAGTGCCTTTATGAACCTCAGTGATATGAGGAATAAGAGCAGCTGGTATAAATTTTATTAGTAAACAAGTAGTTATCTCCTTGCTAAAGTACTCGGGGCTTTGACAGTCAACACCCTCTTCCATCCAAGGAGAAGAACTACTGGAGTTTACCTACTAGAGTAAGCCAGTATTGTCACACTACTCCCAGTAAGTAATCCTCAGAATTGATCATTGTATTAAGTTACCTGCATTTAGTTTAGGTTTAATCTGACTCCTCATGTGTCTCTATGCCACAACCTGTGTCTCCTCTGGTAACCTTTACGTTTCGCCTACTGTGTAGGCGAAACGTTTAGGAATAAATCTGCCTAACTGTTGCCTATGTGTCTTACCTACCAATCTGTCGGTATTGTATACCATTTTGATATTCAACCTTTACTTTTCTTAGCCCGTAGGACTGGAATGGGGTCGCTCCAATTTGTGGACACGTGGGGCTGTCTGCATCATAAGGCTCTGTCAAGAACACACACACACACACACACACACACACACACACACACACACACACACACACACACACAGTCTCAACGCGATCGTAAGTTTGAATCAAGATTAGGATATTCTGGCAAACTATGCTAGCCTCCACCTCACCTAGTCGGTTGTAGGAAAAGTTCGTATGACCAAGGCTCCTTTCCAATAATATACCAACGATGCGGTTGTTTTGGTCAGCTCTATTGTCATCACCTCAGTATCACAAGGAAATCTGACCGAAACATCTACAACTACGTCTGCGTCTGTATCCTATGAACTATCGACTGAACCTCAAAAGATTATATCTTCTTTGATTCTCAATTTATATATTTTTTCGATACCCATTTTTTTTTCATAAAGGAAGGCACTTGGGATATCAACCTCGTCCTGGGTTCCATTCCTCAGTGAAGAGCTTAATATAGAATTCCTTGGAGACATTGCATACAGACTCAGCTTAAAATATCAAACCAGCGTGAAGACACCGGATGATCAGGCACATTCGTTATATAACGTAGATAAAATCCCAAGGTTAATAAGAATAACTAGTTAAATGGAACCTCGTGTGAAGAGTAAATGAGCTAAACTAGACTACCACAGAGGAAAAGAGAAACAAAGGCGACAGGATCATGAGGCGAAAAAAAAATTAGTACTAAAGAATGGATAGAGGCTAATTATATTATAGGCGAGGGGCAGGATCGGACAGAGATAGAAGCTGAGGAGAACGTGCTGAGGAAGCTTCAGGAAAATTCTGTCTTATTCAAATGAATAATGGGAAAAACTTGGATGTGTGTGTGTTCGATTGTGGTTGCTTGGGTCGATTCCCAGCTCATTTTTATTGCCTCCTACCCTTCCTTTCCTTGGATCAAACTTGACTGCTTCCATTTTCCACACGCTATATAGCCCTTAGCGATGGTTAGAGATGTTAAGAGTATGTAACGATATGGAATAGGAAGCTCTTCTATATAACGTTAGTTTTTTGTAATGCAATTGATAAAGTGCATTCAAAATTGAGAAGCGCGTACTGTTCATGTACTTTTGCAGACTCATTTACAAAATCATACTATATAAAGGATCTTTATAAGAGCTGACTGTAGCTTCATACAGATGTAGGCTAGCACTATTTTAAATCTGGGGAAGCGCTAATTCCCTAAGTGTTATACAGTTCTTGGGAAGAGGAGAGCAATCTGATTTGATCCCAATAAAAGGAGGGAAGGAATCTATAAAATCGGTTGACAGTAATGTCAACCGATTTTATAGATTCCTTCCCTCCTTTTATTGAATAAGACAGAATTTTCCTGAAGCTTCCTCAGCACGTTCTCCTCAGCTTCTATCTCTGTCCGATCCTGCCCCTCGCCTATAATATAATTAGCCTCTATCCATTCTTTAGTACTAATTTTTTTTTCGCCTCATGAACCTGTCGCCTTTGTAATCTGGATCAGGAGCTGTGAATCAACCCTTGCAACCACAATTAGGAGAGCATAGACAGCGATGTCCAAGTCTTCCCGTTATTCTTGTGTAAAAGGCAATAACGGCATCACTCTAATACAAGAGCGCAACATAAATACAAGACTGTATAATAGAATTGGCTAATAAAACAGATGCTCCGACAAGACAGCAGTGAAAGCTAAACAGGTGGCTGCTAATGTATTGGTCAGAGAAATGTTCAACAGGTGAGAAGCGGAAGCCATGTACACCTGCGTCACCTTCACCCCCCCCCCCCCCATGGGTTTAACTCTTCCCTAGGTGAGGCTAGGGAAAGTAAGAGACTGTAGAGGGTGAGGGAAGGCAAGAATATGGCGGTAAGCGAAGATGAGTAGGGACTGGGGATGATGGTAGAAGTACAGAGTGAGGAAAGAGGAGAGAAAAGAGGGTAGAGGATGGGGTAGGCGAAGAGAGAAGGAAATAAAAGATTGGGGAGGAGGAATCTAAATGAATAAGAGAGAGGAAAGAGGAATAGGTAAATTTATTATCCCCAACACAAGGATGCATCAGCCTGGGTGATTTGTATTCCCATGCAGAGGAAGATGGGATAAATATATAGTTTAGTGGGTTTGACGAGGAAAGGATGAGTGTCCTTGAATATGGGTGGTGCCAGAGGTGGAAGCCAGAGCTGGAAGTATGTATATGGAGGTGAGGGCCAAAGGTGAGGGTGACCCAAGTAATGCCTGTGTGGTTAGAAACACGGACACTGAATGAAATGAAGCCCAGCTGGTTATCAGGGAGCCAGATCTAGAAGACCAGTCTTTATAAGCATCACCCCCCCCCCCATCCCGGTCAAGAAAGGTTCCATGACGCTGGTGAGGGGCTCTTGATCTAGGGAACTGAATCTATACTTCAGTTCCCTAAATTAAGCCTGAGTACCTTTCCCCCCCCACCCACAGGCGCTGTATAATCCTATGGGTTTAGCGCTCTCCCATGATTATAATAATTATAATTTATAAGCATCCCTGATTGCAATATCAAATACGCTAGAGCAGAAAATATAGTTACCACACTAGCAGACATTCTCGAACACACATTGCCTCGTCCACTTCGGAACACAGCTATCAGGTGAAAGATGTGAGTGAAATAACAATGAAAAAGGTATAAATAAGACAATTCTGACTAAGGCATTTTATTTTGAAGCTTTGTCCACCAAGGACCTTATCAATTGATGAAGTTCAGAGGGCAAAACGTCTTTCACAATAAAATGCCCTAACTCATATTTTGTATCTTATTTATATACTGTCGGTATATTCTACCACTGTTACCAGCACTGCAAGATGTCTGCTGACCCATTCTAGGCAGGACCTTCTCAATTATTTGTCCAGCATATTTTAAAGTTACCCCTTGACTTCATATGGTGATCTCAGCTGTTTAGCTCACTTGACCTTACTAAATTCCAGGCTACCTACTTCACATGTACTATTCCCTATATAAAGCAATGCTATCTCAAGCCCCATGTATGGGACGAGTAATTTCCCAGGAGTGAAAAGTTTCCATATACAGTCCTGAAGTAGCCATCCGTGGTTAAATGCTTCAATAAAATATCCTAACAGTGCATACGTGTCTCTTACCAGTGATAGGCAGTCTGTATATTTCGACCTCCAAGCAAGGTCCTCGTCAGCAGAAGAGAATCTCAGCTGGCGGTCAGCCTACAGAGTCAACCTATCACCTGTCCTCAGGTTTCTGGGGTTGCGTGCTCGAAAATTTTAAATGTAAAATCTGGCATTCCTTTGACTTCGCTGCTCGTAGATACTGTTATACTTAAGGTTTGTGCTTATGGGCGAAACGGTGATGACGTTAAATCTTGTCTCGCGATTAGCAGACCAAGGATCAAGCTTACACCATTTATAGCTGAATAACCCACACGGGTTTTGCACTTCATATTAAACCTAATAATTTGTATTTTGTACACTCATGTTTGAGAGCTTACATTCAAAATGCTTTATTCTGTACTTTGTGCAGAGTAAAGCAACTACCACTTTGGTGGTAGTTGTGGTGGTAGGGTGGTTATGGTGGTCTGAGTGGATATTATGATTGTGATTATGGTGGAGGTGGTAGTGGTGTTAGGGTGGTGATTGTAGGTATAGTGGTGCTAGTAGGGGTTTATGGCGATGGTGGTAGTCGTGGTGGTCGTAGAAGTGGTAGTGGTGGTATAATGTAGTTGAGGGAGAGTGGTAAGGCGGACCATAAAAATGTGTTAATAGCTCCGAGCTCTGTCATCAATCTAATTGACTGAGGCTCCAAGTGCTTGTCCTCCTCCCTCCCCCGCTTTCCATCTTCCACCCCCCTCCCATCTCCTCCCCTTTATCTTTTCTTCCCCCATCCCTACTATCCTCACCCTCGTCTTCCTCTTCCTCCTCCCCTCACCACCCCGTCAAGAGTAACAAAGGCAGAAACAACGGCAGTAGATGAAGCAACGGTAGAATAAACAGCATAAATGACAGCATCAACAACAATAGAAGCAGCAATGTCATCAACACAAGAAGCAGCAGCAAAAGCATCAACTGAAAGAGAAGCATCAAATAAAGAACCACCGGAAGAGGAAGCAACATCGGCAGCATTAATGACATCATTAACTCAGGCAGAATCTTAAAACAGAGTCAACTGCAATAATAGATTATCAAATCCTTAAAAAAATATGATGAATTTAATAATTTAATAATTTTATTTTACTTTTAATTTAATAATAAAAGACTTTGGTGGGGAAACTTTAGACAACGTTTCGGACCGAGATACAATCTGCAGTTTCCTCATTTGTTGCAGGTAAACTTAGGACTGTTGAATCCAACGTACTGTAAATTTTATCCTTCATGAAAAATGTGATTTTCTTTTCCAAAACGGGATTATAACAAAATAATTTACATTCTCCATCACTTGCTTCCTAGTACTCTTTCCTTTATATCATGTACATCATGAGCCAAAGATTTGATCAATCTAGTCTTTCCACATCCAAATGAAAAGTCGCTTCGTTACTCCAACCTAACATGCTGAAGGTTCGACCTCTCAGAATCATCTTCTAACTCTCCTCCTGACCCTTTATCGGAGGTTTCCTGAACCTTACGTCTAAGCCAGGTTTCCACACCTCCCTGATCAGCCCATCGTGCACAAACAACTGTCTCACATTGCAATCACATTTTTTCTTTTGTTCTGATTCATACCTTCCACACTACCACATTTAATTCTCTTTAGTTTTACATAACTTAAAATATTCTACACACACACACACACACACACACACACACACACACACACACACACACACACATATATATATATATATATATATATATATATATATATATATATATATATATATATATATATATATATATATATATATATATATATAAGCGACAAGTGTTACCACACAAGATCGGTTTCAAGTGGTGGAGGTCTGGGCGGCTCTCAAACCCTAATTGCTGGGTTCTTATGGCACCCAGCAGCAGTGTTGCCAGTAGTGTGAAAACCGACTCCTCTTCGTATCAGTTTTTCCCCAGAACCCTCGGTAAACCTTCAACCAGCAGAACATACAGAATCCCCGAAATCTAGCAGGTGGTGTCAAGAGCAATTAAAGAGAACTATAGAAACTGAGGAGAGTATTAAAAGAGAGAGAACTCGCCATGAGAGAAGAATGGGGATGGTGTTGTGAATCCATGGCAGTCATCGTACCGCAGCGACAAGTGAAGCATCATATTAACTCATTTTATGATAGCAAGCTCGCGCGGGCCACAAACGAAGCTTATTATAGGGAAGGAGGGCGTTTTATTTCGCGGCCATTATATCCTAGTGGCTTGTGTCGGCCGCGAAGGAGGGAGTGGGAGGAAGCCTGCAGGAAGTGAAGATAACGAGAAAGAAGAGAAGAAAATGTTTGGGGAATACCAAGGCAGAAAAAAAGATGAAAGCATGAGACTATTGTAGGTGGGTGTAAGATATTGTAAAATAAGTTCAAATTGTCATAAAACAATTTATTGCTACATTTGAACTCATCCAAGGTAAGGTACAATGCAGTCAACAGATTGCTTTGTTTCCTACAAAATCAATTCTAGCAGCCGAAACAATACCAGTGTACAATGTGTTTGTCGTGTCAGCTTCAAGACGCACACAAAAGCAACATGAACGAAAAAAAAAGTATGACGAAAGAATTATAAATCACTCGATATGAAGCAACTTGCAATGTGAACAGATTGACTGATGTTATAGTAACCAGGTTTATGCTTGGTTTAAGTACTTCTGGCAGTTTGGCAGACACACAGATGGTGATCAGACTAAACGCAAGGTATGTGGTCAGTCTTATTGGCACTTTCTTTAACACCTTCAGCTTAACTGTCCACTTATTGAAGACTAGAGATATACAGTACAATAACCTATGCGATACCAAACATACCAGGTGGCTTACAGCTTGAAAATATAGGATTTTACTAGTCACCCTCCACTTCAGTCAGTAGTTAGAGGCATCCTGGCACAAGTTAGGGAATTATTCAGCCACGGTCCACCTGATCACAATACATCTGTGGAACTGCAGCATTACTATTGTAAATATAAGTATCTAGCTCATTAATTCATTCTGTCTACTTTGATCTTTGCTGAAACTAAATACGCTCGTTTGGCTAATTTACCATGACATTCTCCCCCCCACCACCCCTTCCTTTCATTATTACGGTGGTGGCCAGAGTGGTGGGTGCTGATGGAACCTTCTGCTCTACTCTTACTTCAACCATCTGATAATCGTAGTCTTCCATCGAAATAGAAAATACTGCAGTCTCTCAGTAGACAGCCTAGATGTAGACTATGTCTCCAGCTATCTGCATTTCCCATGTACGTTCTCTGTCTCTTCCTCTCTCTACGTCACCATGGATTGAGTTCAGTGGTCCATCATAATTCATGCCTCAATGTTAACCTGAACTGTTATTGGCTAATTACATTTCTCTAAATCATAAATGGAGGGAAGCTGCTGATTGGTCAGGCAACTCGCCTTGCAGCAATAGTCTCGAGGATCAAAATAATTTTAACTACGTTACTGAAATCATAATTTATTTTTCAGCGCTTTAAATAAATATTCAAACAGTTTATGTAGGGTTAGGGAAGCAATATTTCTTGATGAATTTCCTTGTGTGCATCGAATACGAATTTGGATTCTGATTTTTGGCGCGAAGATCAAAAGCGTGGGAAAATGCAAACGTAACTTTAAGAAAAGCTTGGGAAACGCAGCAGGGCTGAACGAAAAACGCGGGAAAAGCAGAAGGATTGAGCGAAAAGTGCGAAGAGGAGGCAGGCGGAGCGAGCATCCCCATTATGCATATTTCATCTGCCAACAATAGATGCTACAAAAAGGGCTGGCGACAAAACAACGATAAACAGCGCGGATTGGTCGAAAGGGTTGACGGCGGGAGGGAAAGAAAGAAGAGAACAGAGGGTGAAGGGAGAGTAAAAAAAATGGATGTTAAACGTTAAAAAATGAGAAGAGTATGGAGGACTAGAGATGAAGACTGAAATAGCGTTGAAGGAGGTATGTGACTGAGAAGCTGATAAAATATTTACACAAAGGTAGAGCGGGAGAAAGCATAAAACACCTGAAGCTAGATATATAGAGGGAAGGGGCAAGGTAAGAACTAGAAAGATACCTATGTAGATATGGATGGGGAAATGATGGATGTAAAAACATCTGTGGGGCTAAAATGGCAAAAAATAAACAAGAAACTAAAGTGGTGTGATCCGGTAGTTGCGTTATCTGAGATGGGGTTTCCCCGCAAAACACAAACCCAGCTACCTGAACCTCTATATATACAAAGAGGCCTAGTAACTTTCTCAAAACCCTCAAGAGACAGAAGAGCTGCAGCTCGACTCCATCAGGATCTGGAGACCAACATCTTAAGAGGCCCAGAAGCTAAAGATCACACTTAAATAGTAGTAGCATCTATGTAACCCTTGTGGATAGCTATTGTGAAAACTCTTCGTCAACATGTGGTTTTATTAATACAATACAAAGAAAAAAAAGTATTAGACTCGAGAGTTGAACTTAGTAAAGACAAACACTGTGGAAACATAAGAAAAAGAGGAGAGAGGCGAGTCTCGATACTATCCCAAGAAAACCAATAAAGTGATGTTCAAAAAAACCACCGCCAGTTAGTCAGCTTTGCCAGGTAAAAATGATCAAGAACAGCACTATTTATTTTTTTAGATACTTTAGTTTGGCTTAATTATCTGAATTCGATTAACACTACTAAGATTACTGTCAACAATACTTTTTTGTTAAGGAAATAACTGGAAAAATAAAATTACCTATTTAGCACAAAGAACTGTTAAGGTAACCGAGGAAATTTAGAAAGGATGAGATAAAATTTTAAGGATAATAAAATGACCGAATGAAAGAAAAAAAATATAAATTCATCACAAGGAAGATTAGAGGCTGATAGAAAATTGTAATAAAAGAATATACATGTACAGAGAAAAATATACAACGAGAATGTGCGAAGGTACATGAGAGTGAGATGGAGGCAGAGAGAGAGAGAGAGAGAGAGAGAGAGAGAGAGAGAGAGAGAGAGAGAGAGAGAGAGAGAGAGAGAGAGAGAGAGAGAGAGAGAGAGAGAGAGAGAGAGAGTGTGTGTGTGTGTAATGCCACGCACACACTTAATATAAACTTTATTTACAGGGGACGAGTCACACTCCTGGCGATCATCCCTACTCTTTAAGACGTTTATGTC
>NC_091332.1:15059017-15134017 GCF_038502225.1 Cherax quadricarinatus | reverse complement strand
ATGTCCACAGACTAAGCACATCATTGACTTCTACAGAGTTATCTGTAAATTATTTTTTAAACCAGAATTTTTAACAATGTTCTCCTATATATGATGCCAAATGGAAGAGATATGCCAATAATACATTTTGCCTATGCCTATTGAGCCATGTTTTGAACACTGTGTGCTACCCGCTAGCAACAACAGGAGAATGAAAAAGAACTCTCGAAACTGGTCACAGGTACATCATAGGTATGTAATAAAATGTATGGTGAATTTCCAATTACCCGGAATTGTAATAACACGACAGTAAACAAATCACAGAACAGTCCTAAAATTGACAGGACAGTGTGTTTAACCACTGGTCCAGTGGTTAAACACACTGGCCTACCAGTTTTAGGATTTGCCTGCCATGGGTTCGCGCCTCACCCGTTATGTGACTCACAGGAATTCACTGTCCCGTCGTTTATATTCACTTATTTTTTACACACGTTTTCACACTTAAGACGTCATTTTTAAAATGCTATTTACAATAAACTGAAATCATGTAATTTTGCATTCACTATTATTGAAACCACTAGTAACTTGAGATTCTGGGATTGCTGCCATGCACTGATAGCCTATCTTACCTTCCCCAAGTTCTTGCAAATTTTTATGTCCAAACTGCTATAAAAAGCGACCGTAATATAGAGAAAGAATTCTCTCAAAGTGTAAGAAGATTGAACATCAAAATGGTATACAATACCGACAGGTTGTTAGGTAAGACACATATGCAACAGTTAGACAACTTTATTCCGAAACGTTTCGCCTACACAGTAGGCTTCTTCAGTCGAATACAGAAAGTAGGCAGGAACAGTAGAGATGTGAAGACGATGTAATCAGTCCATCACCCTTGTAGTCGTAGAATTTGAGGTTGTCAGTCCCTCGGCCTGGAGAAGTTCAGTTCCATAGTCAGGAACTATCTGAAGATCAAGCGACAGTGCGGAGACTTAAATACTCTCGGAAGGAGAGGTGCAGAGTAGTAGTAGTAGTAGTAGTAGTAGTAGTGAGAAATGTAGCCACTGAGAGGTCATGTCCCTCTCAGATCCAACACTTCTCACTTGAAAAGCTTGTCCAAGGTGTTTTCTGTACCAAGATGCCATGTGTTGCAGTGTCTGACAAGATGAACATCAAAATGGTATACAATACCGACAGGTTGTTAGGTAAGACACATATGCAACAGTTAGACAACTTTATTCCGAAACGTAGGCAGGAACAGTAGAGATGTGAAGACGATGTAATCAGTCCATCACCCTTGTAGTCGTAGAATTTGAGGTTGTCAGTCCCTCGGCCTGGAGAAGTTCAGTTCCATAGTCGGAATAAAGTTGTCTAACTGTTGCATATGTGTCTTACCTAACAACCTGTCGGTATTGTATACCATTTTGATGTTCATCTTGTCAGACACTGCAACACATGGCATCTTGGTACAGAAAACACCTTGGACAAGCTTTTCAAGTGAGAAGTGTTGGATCTGAGAGGGACATGACCTCTCAGTGGCTACATTTCTCACTACTACTACTACTACTACTACTACTACTACTACTACTCTGCACCTCTCCTTCCGAGAGTATTTAAGTCTCCGCACTGTCGCTTGATCTTCAAATAGTTCCTGACTATGGAACTGAACTTCTCCAGGCCGAGGGACTGACAACCTCAAATTCTACGACTACAAGGGTGATGGACTGATTACATCGTCTTCACATCTCTACTGTTCCTGCCTACTTTCTGTATTCGACTGAAGAAGCCTACTGTGTAGGCGAAACGTTTCGGAATAAAGTTGTCTAACTGTTGCATATGTGTCTTACCTAACAACCTGTCGGTATTGTATACCATTTTGATGTTCATCTTGTCAGACACTGCAACACATGGCATCTTGGTACAGAAAACACCTTGGACAAGCTTTTCAAGTGAGAAGTGTTGGATCTGAGAGGGACATGACCTCTCAGTGGCTACATTTCTCACTACTACTACTACTACTACTACTACTCTGCACCTCTCCTTCAGAGAGTATTTAAGTCTCCGCACTGTCGCTTGATCTTCAGTTAGTTCCTGACTATGGAACTGAACTTCTCCAGGCCGAGGGACTGACAACCTCAAATTCTACGACTACAAGGGTGATGGACTGATTACATCGTCTTCACATCTCTACTGTTCCTACCTACTTTCTGTTTTCGACTGAAGAAGCCTACTGTGTAGGCGAAACGTTTCGGAATAAAGTTGTCTAACTGTTGCATATGTGTCTTACCTAACAACCTGTAAGAAGATTGTGTGCATTCAGTTCCATGGCTGGAAAACATCCCATAACGAGCCGTAGACAGCTGTAAATTGTAATCAAGAAGCAAGTGTTTGTTTTAGCGTCCTGGCACTTGTAGCAGAGCAAGACGTCTTCAGATATGACGTTTCGCTGAGTGGTGAGTTTTAAGTCATCACTGAAAAAAAAAATCAACCGTGGCCGAAACATTGTCTAATAAAGGTTGTGAAATGGTCAAATATTCAGTAAAAAAAATTGCTACAGAAGTTTAAATTAACACACTGCTACAGGTTTAAATACACGGCTACAGAGTCTTAAATACACGGCTACAGAGTCTTAAATACGCGGCTACAGAGTCTTAAATACACTGCTACTGATGCCTTAATTACCTCTCTGGTACAGATTTATATACACTGCTACAGATGCCTGAACTGTTATTGAGATTTAAATACTCTGCTACAGAAGTTTAAATTATCACACTGCTTATTTTTTTAGGTAAGACACATATGCAACAGTTAGGTATCTTTATTTCGAAACGTTTCGCCTACACAGTAAGCTCCATCCTGTCACTTCAACTCCATATTGTTTCAGACTATGGAACAATACTTTTCTCCAGACTGAGGGACTGACCACCTCAAAACTTCAGGGGTGATGGACTGACTACATCGTCCCACGTCTTTTTTGCTTCTATCAACTTTTCTGTACTCGACTAAAGAAGCCTAATGTGTAGGCGAAACGTTTCGAAAAAAAGATACCTAACTGTTGCATGTGTGTCTTACCTAACAACCTGTCGGTATTTTATACCATTTTGCTGCTTATTTTTCACAACTAGAGAACATGAACCCTCACAGACTGGGCTAGTAAAAAGAATTAATTTCTTGCGGTGCAATTGTTTAGCGTAATGTTATGAGGTTTCGTCTGATAAAAGCTTGATAAACAATATACTTCTATGAAAGTTAAGACACATGTGCAACATCTGGATATCTTTATTGTAGTAGACGTTTCGCCATCCAGTGGCTTTATCAATACAGATTCTAGGACATAATAGGAAGACAGTAGAACTATATACAAAAGATGAGGTAATCAGTCCCTCGGCCTTGGAGTTAGTGTTCACAGCATCGTGGTGGAGGAGAGTCTGGAGCAAAGGCAAGAAGACTGGCGCTTTTTATAGGCGTCAGTGAATGGGACGGGCAGCAGACGAGGGCAGTCACTGGTAGGCGGGATTCCCCAGTGGAAGTAGGTCCTTCCCAAAGAGATGGGTTAGTTGCAGCAGCCGTGAAGAAGGTCTTGTAGATGTCCTCTGAACCAAG
Source organism: Cherax quadricarinatus (assembly GCF_038502225.1). NCBI lineage: Eukaryota > Metazoa > Arthropoda > Malacostraca > Decapoda > Parastacidae > Cherax > Cherax quadricarinatus. The sequence continues at coordinate 15,130,438 of NC_091332.1, read as the reverse complement.
ATTCCATGATGTTGCAGTGTCTGACAAGTTGTGCAAGAAAGGTATAAAATACCGACAATATGAAAGTTAAGACACATGTGCAACATCTGGATATCTTTATTGTAGTAGACGTTTCGCCATCCAGTGGCTTTATCAATACAGATTCTAGGACATAATAGGAAGACAGTAGAACTATATACAAAAGATGAGGTAATCAGTCCCTCGGCCTTGGAGTTAGTGTTCACAGCATCGTGGTGGAGGAGAGTCTGGAGCAAAGGCAAGAAGACTGGCGCTTTTTATAGGCGTCAGTGAATGGGACGGGCAGCAGACGAGGGCAGTCACTGGTAGGCGGGATTCCCCAGTGGAAGTAGGTCCTTCCCAAAGAGATGGGTTAGTTGCAGCAGCCGTGAAGAAGGTCTTGTAGATGTCCTCTGAACCAAGATTCCATGATGTTGCAGTGTCTGACAAGTTGTGCAAGAAAGGTATAAAATACCGACAATATGAAAGTTAAGACACATGTGCAACATCTGGATATCTTTATTGTAGTAGACGTTTCGCCATCCAGTGGCTTTATCAATACAGATTCTAGGACATAATAGGAAGACAGTAGAACTATATACAAAAGATGAGGTAATCAGTCCCTCGGCCTTGGAGTTAGTGCTCACAGCATCGTGGTGGAGGAGAGTCTGGAGCAAAGGCAAGAAGACTGGCGCTTTTTATAGGCGTCAGTGAATGGGACGGGCAGCAGACGAGGGCAGTCACTGGTAGGCGGGATTCCCCAGTGGAAGTAGGTCCTTCCCAAAGAGATGGGTTAGTTGCAGCAGCCGTGAAGAAGGTCTTGTAGATGTCCTCTGAACCAAGATTCCATGATGTTGCAGTGTCTGACAAGTTGTGCAAGAAAGGTATAAAATACCGACAATATGAAAGTTAAGACACATGTGCAACATCTGGATATCTTTATTGTAGTAGACGTTTCGCCATCCAGTGGCTTTATCAATACAGATTCTAGGACATAATAGGAAGACAGTAGAACTATATACAAAAGATGAGGTAATCAGTCCCTCGGCCTTGGAGTTAGTGTTCACAGCATCGTGGTGGAGGAGAGTCTGGAGCAAAGGCAAGAAGACTGGCGCTTTTTATAGGCGTCAGTGAATGGGACGGGCAGCAGACGAGGGCAGTCACTGGTAGGCGGGATTCCCCAGTGGAAGTAGGTCCTTCCCAAAGAGATGGGTTAGTTGCAGCAGCCGTGAAGAAGGTCTTGTAGATGTCCTCTGAACCAAGATTCCATGATGTTGCAGTGTCTGACAAGTTGTGCAAGAAAGGTATAAAATACCGACAATATGAAAGTTAAGACACATGTGCAACATCTGGATATCTTTATTGTAGTAGACGTTTCGCCATCCAGTGGCTTTATCAATACAGATTCTAGGACATAATAGGAAGACAGTAGAACTATATACAAAAGATGAGGTAATCAGTCCCTCGGCCTTGGAGTTAGTGTTCACAGCATCGTGGTGGAGGAGAGTCTGGAGCAAAGGCAAGAAGACTGGCGCTTTTTATAGGCGTCAGTGAATGGGACGGGCAGCAGACGAGGGCAGTCACTGGTAGGCGGGATTCCCCAGTGGAAGTAGGTCCTTCCCAAAGAGATGGGTTAGTTGCAGCAGCCGTGAAGAAGGTCTTGTAGATGTCCTCTGAACCAAGATTCCATGATGTTGCAGTGTCTGACAAGTTGTGCAAGAAAGGTATAAAATACCGACAATATGAAAGTTAAGACACATGTGCAACATCTGGATATCTTTATTGTAGTAGACGTTTCGCCATCCAGTGGCTTTATCAATACAGATTCTAGGACATAATAGGAAGACAGTAGAACTATATACAAAAGATGAGGTAATCAGTCCCTCGGCCTTGGAGTTAGTGTTCACAGCATCGTGGTGGAGGAGAGTCTGGAGCAAAGGCAAGAAGACTGGCGCTTTTTATAGGAGTCAGTGAATGGGACGGGCAGCAGACGAGGGCAGTCACTGGTAGGCGGGATTCCCCAGTGGAAGTAGGTCCTTCCCAAAGAGATGGGTTAGTTGCAGCAGCCGTGAAGAAGGTCTTGTAGATGTCCTCTGAACCAAGATTCCATGATGTTGCAGTGTCTGACAAGTTGTGCAAGAAAGGTATAAAATACCGACAATATGAAAGTTAAGACACATGTGCAACATCTGGATATCTTTATTGTAGTAGACGTTTCGCCATCCAGTGGCTTTATCAATACAGATTCTAGGACATAATAGGAAGACAGTAGAACTATATACAAAAGATGAGGTAATCAGTCCCTCGGCCTTGGAGTTAGTGTTCACAGCATCGTGGTGGAGGAGAGTCTGGAGCAAAGGCAAGAAGACTGGCGCTTTTTATAGGCGTCAGTGAATGGGACGGGCAGCAGACGAGGGCAGTCACTGGTAGGCGGGATTCCCCAGTGGAAGTAGGTCCTTCCCAAAGAGATGGGTTAGTTGCAGCAGCCGTGAAGAAGGTCTTGTAGATGTCCTCTGAACCAAGATTCCATGATGTTGCAGTGTCTGACAAGTTGTGCAAGAAAGGTATAAAATACCGACAATATGAAAGTTAAGACACATGTGCAACATCTGGATATCTTTATTGTAGTAGACGTTTCGCCATCCAGTGGCTTTATCAATACAGATTCTAGGACATAATAGGAAGACAGTAGAACTATATACAAAAGATGAGGTAATCAGTCCCTCGGCCTTGGAGTTAGTGTTCACAGCATCGTGGTGGAGGAGAGTCTGGAGCAAAGGCAAGAAGACTGGCGCTTTTTATAGGCGTCAGTGAATGGGACGGGCAGCAGACGAGGGCAGTCACTGGTAGGCGGGATTCCCCAGTGGAAGTAGGTCCTTCCCAAAGAGATGGGTTAGTTGCAGCAGCCGTGAAGAAGGTCTTGTAGATGTCCTCTGAACCAAGATTCCATGATGTTGCAGTGTCTGACAAGTTGTGCAAGAAAGGTATAAAATACCGACAATATGAAAGTTAAGACACATGTGCAACATCTCTTTGGGAAGGACCTACTTCCACTGGGGAATCCCGCCTACCAGTGACTGCCCTCGTCTGCTGCCCGTCCCATTCACTGACGCCTATAAAAAGCGCCAGTCTTCTTGCCTTTGCTCCAGACTCTCCTCCACCACGATGCTGTGAACACTAACTCCAAGGCCGAGGGACTGATTACCTCATCTTTTGTATATAGTTCTACTGTCTTCCTATTATGTCCTAGAATCTGTATTGATAAAGCCACTGGATGGCGAAACGTCTACTACAATAAAGATATCCAGATGTTGCACATGTGTCTTAACTTTCATATTGTCGGTATTTTATACCTTTCTTGCACAACTTGTCAGACACTGCAACATCATGGAATCTTGGTTCAGAGGACATCTACAAGACCTTCTTCACGGCTGCTGCAACTAACCCATCTCTTTGGGAAGGACCTACTTCCACTGGGGAATCCCGCCTACCAGTGACTGCCCTCGTCTGCTGCCCGTCCCATTCACTGACGCCTATAAAAAGCGCCAGTCTTCTTGCCTTTGCTCCAGACTCTCCTCCACCACGATGCTGTGAACACTAACTCCAAGGCCGAGGGACTGATTACCTCATCTTTTGTATATAGTTCTACTGTCTTCCTATTATGTCCTAGAATCTGTATTGATAAAGCCACTGGATGGCGAAACGTCTACTACAATAAAGATATCCAGATGTTGCACATGTGTCTTAACTTTCATATTGTCGGTATTTTATACCTTTCTTGCACAACTTGTCAGACACTGCAACATCATGGAATCTTGGTTCAGAGGACATCTACAAGACCTTCTCCACGGCTGCTGCAACTAACCCATCTCTTTGGGAAGGACCTACTTCCACTGGGGAATCCCGCCTACCAGTGACTGCCCTCGTCTGCTGCCCGTCCCATTCACTGACGCCTATAAAAAGCGCCAGTCTTCTTGCCTTTGCTCCAGACTCTCCTCCACCACGATGCTGTGAACACTAACTCCAAGGCCGAGGGACTGATTACCTCATCTTTTGTATATAGTTCTACTGTCTTCCTATTATGTCCTAGAATCTGTATTGATAAAGCCACTGGATGGCGAAACGTCTACTACAATAAAGATATCCAGATGTTGCACATGTGTCTTAACTTTCATATTGTCGGTATTTTATACCTTTCTTGCACAACTTGTCAGACACTGCAACATCATGGAATCTTGGTTCAGAGGACATCTACAAGACCTTCTTCACGGCTGCTGCAACTAACCCATCTCTTTGGGAAGGACCTACTTCCACTGGGGAATCCCGCCTACCAGTGACTGCCCTCGTCTGCTGCCCGTCCCATTCACTGACGCCTATAAAAAGCGCCAGTCTTCTTGCCTTTGCTCCAGACTCTCCTCCACCACGATGCTGTGAACACTAACTCCAAGGCCGAGGGACTGATTACCTCATCTTTTGTATATAGTTCTACTGTCTTCCTATTATGTCCTAGAATCTGTATTGATAAAGCCACTGGATGGCGAAACGTCTACTACAATAAAGATATCCAGATGTTGCACATGTGTCTTAACTTTCATATTGTCGCTATTTTATACCTTTCTTGCACAACTTGTCAGACACTGCAACATCATGGAATCTTGGTTCAGAGGACATCTACAAGACCTTCTTCACGGCTGCTGCAACTAACCCATCTCTTTGGGAAGGACCTACTTCCACTGGGGAATCCCGCCTACCAGTGACTGCCCTCGTCTGCTGCCCGTCCCATTCACTGACGCCTATAAAAAGCGCCAGTCTTCTTGCCTTTGCTCCAGACTCTCCTCCACCACGATGCTGTGAACACTAACTCCAAGGCCGAGGGACTGATTACCTCATCTTTTGTATATAGTTCTACTGTCTTCCTATTATGTCCTAGAATCTGTATTGATAAAGCCACTGGATGGCGAAACGTCTACTACAATAAAGATATCCAGATGTTGCACATGTGTCTTAACTTTCATATTGTCGGTATTTTATACCTTTCTTGCACAACTTGTCAGACACTGCAACATCATGGAATCTTGGTTCAGAGGACATCTACAAGACCTTCTTCACGGCTGCTGCAACTAACCCATCTCTTTGGGAAGGACCTACTTCCACTGGGGAATCCCGCCTACCAGTGACTGCCCTCGTCTGCTGCCCGTCCCATTCACTGACGCCTATAAAAAGCGCCAGTCTTCTTGCCTTTGCTCCAGACTCTCCTCCACCACGATGCTGTGAACACTAACTCCAAGGCCGAGGGACTGATTACCTCATCTTTTGTATATAGTTCTACTGTCTTCCTATTATGTCCTAGAATCTGTATTGATAAAGCCACTGGATGGCGAAACGTCTACTACAATAAAGATATCCAGATGTTGCACATGTGTCTTAACTTTCATATTGTCGGTATTTTATACCTTTCTTGCACAACTTGTCAGACACTGCAACATCATGGAATCTTGGTTCAGAGGACATCTACAAGACCTTCTTCACGGCTGCTGCAACTAACCCATCTCTTTGGGAAGGACCTACTTCCACTGGGGAATCCCGCCTACCAGTGACTGCCCTCGTCTGCTGCCCGTCCCATTCACTGACGCCTATAAAAAGCGCCAGTCTTCTTGCCTTTGCTCCAGACTCTCCTCCACCACGATGCTGTGAACACTAACTCCAAGGCCGAGGGACTGATTACCTCATCTTTTGTATATAGTTCTACTGTCTTCCTATTATGTCCTAGAATCTGTATTGATAAAGCCACTGGATGGCGAAACGTCTACTACAATAAAGATATCCAGATGTTGCACATGTGTCTTAACTTTCATATTGTCGGTATTTTATACCTTTCTTGCACAACTTGTCAGACACTGCAACATCATGGAATCTTGGTTCAGAGGACATCTACAAGACCTTCTTCACGGCTGCTGCAACTAACCCATCTCTTTGGGAAGGACCTACTTCCACTGGGGAATCCCGCCTACCAGTGACTGCCCTCGTCTGCTGCCCGTCCCATTCACTGACGCCTATAAAAAGCGCCAGTCTTCTTGCCTTTGCTCCAGACTCTCCTCCACCACGATGCTGTGAACACTAACTCCAAGGCCGAGGGACTGATTACCTCATCTTTTGTATATAGTTCTACTGTCTTCCTATTATGTCCTAGAATCTGTATTGATAAAGCCACTGGATGGCGAAACGTCTACTACAATAAAGATATCCAGATGTTGCACATGTGTCTTAACTTTCATATTGTCGGTATTTTATACCTTTCTTGCACAACTTGTCAGACACTGCAACATCATGGAATCTTGGTTCAGAGGACATCTACAAGACCTTCTTCACGGCTGCTGCAACTAACCCATCTCTTTGGGAAGGACCTACTTCCACTGGGGAATCCCGCCTACCAGTGACTGCCCTCGTCTGCTGCCCGTCCCATTCACTGACGCCTATAAAAAGCGCCAGTCTTCTTGCCTTTGCTCCAGACTCTCCTCCACCACGATGCTGTGAACACTAACTCCAAGGCCGAGGGACTGATTACCTCATCTTTTGTATATAGTTCTACTGTCTTCCTATTATGTCCTAGAATCTGTATTGATAAAGCCACTGGATGGCGAAACGTCTACTACAATAAAGATATCCAGATGTTGCACATGTGTCTTAACTTTCATATTGTCGGTATTTTATACCTTTCTTGCACAACTTGTCAGACACTGCAACATCATGGAATCTTGGTTCAGAGGACATCTACAAGACCTTCTTCACGGCTGCTGCAACTAACCCATCTCTTTGGGAAGGACCTACTTCCACTGGGGAATCCCGCCTACCAGTGACTGCCCTCGTCTGCTGCCCGTCCCATTCACTGACGCCTATAAAAAGCGCCAGTCTTCTTGCCTTTGCTCCAGACTCTCCTCCACCACGATGCTGTGAACACTAACTCCAAGGCCGAGGGACTGATTACCTCATCTTTTGTATATAGTTCTACTGTCTTCCTATTATGTCCTAGAATCTGTATTGATAAAGCCACTGGATGGCGAAACGTCTACTACAATAAAGATATCCAGATGTTGCACATGTGTCTTAACTTTCATATTGTCGGTATTTTATACCTTTCTTGCACAATATACTTCTAACCGAGGATCAGGTATGTCTGAGATATATGATCTTACAGTTGACATGTATGGTTCCCGACGTAAGGTGGAATATATTCATCAAGCAATACAGAAGACCAGTCATTACCCTAATCATACAGTGAAGTACATGCAGTTAAGTTTGCATAGTGAAGTATACAAGAAGTATACACAGTGAAGTATACACAATGGTGAAGGACAATATTAACAGTGTAGGAAAAGTCAATGACAATAAAACCTTCATTCGGATGATCAAACGTGTCAACATTTGCGAGGTTGATGGTGGCGGTGGTGGTGGGGATAGGCGTAGGGGTGGTAGTGATGATAATGGTGGTGGTTGTGGTAATGAAGAAACAATATTCTACAAGGTGCTGTGTTGGAGCTCTTATTATGCTGTTAAGGAATATACGGTCCCCCCTCCCCCTATCTCTCCCTTTCCTCCGTCTGTCTCCCTCTCTCCCATTCTTTATACCACTGAACTTATGAGTTAAGAACTTGTGTCCTACTTCAACTCATCTACAGTCCTATCTCAGCTCATTTTAAAGACTAGCTTTCATTGTCTACTACCGTCCCACAGGAGGCCACCTACGAGAACTGAGTAAAGCATATAAATCTATTTACTGAAGAATAACACAAGTGCAAAGAAAATTTTTATTTTGATAACGTTTCACTTTATACAGAGCTGCGCTAACAGGGGCAACAGAGGTTTCTGAGACATTCCCAGTGCATTTCGACTCTTCCTTTGTTGACCCCAGGTCCTCCGGAAGTGAGCGGAAGGCGCTACTACCAGGCTGCGAGCCACCTGCTTGTTACCTCCAGGGTGTGCTACTGCTGACCCCGTCCCCTTTCCCTTCTTATGCTCTGAGGGTGAGGTTGTGCTCCTTGTGTGTTCTACCAGCCTCTTCCTTCAAAAGAGCTGTCATACAGTTGTAACGCTTCACTATGAACAACAGTAATAATAATCCAACAGCGTTTTTCTCTTTATACTCTCTATTACCTTGCACGATATATCTGTCAGGGTTACTGCTCTGTAAATCAGCAGCTGCTGTCATCTTTCTTGAATGTTGGAATTACACGAGACATATTTCAGTTGTGTGGCAGTTTTCCCTCTACTCTCAAGGTGCTCCACTAGTCACATCATATGTTCTCCATCACCCAATATCTCTCTCTCTCTCTCTCCTTCCTTGAATATTTGAATTACGCTATCTGTTCTGCAAGTATCTGGCAGTGTCTCTCTCTCTCTTGTGTATTGTTGAAGTGGATGGAGTGTGTGCACTCACTGGGCTGTGTTTGCTGGGGTCGAGACACGGCACCTGGCCCCACCTAGACTATTTTGATTACCATCACTTTTTTTTCCTGGTTTCTTGGGCGTTATCTTCTTTACTTTTTAAGCTGTGCATCGCGTTTGCCTCCACTGCCTCGTTATGTCATTTTATTTTTCAATCACCCTGAGGGTAAAGAAACACTGCTTTACATCTCTGTAGCTCATCTATGACTTCAGCTTCCACCTGTGTCTACCTGCAAGGAACTTGCAATCCCATTCATTGACAACTGGAACAACTTTTATGGCAAACATGATATGTATGCAAGGGATGGGGTACATCTCTCTGGGGCTGGGGTGGTAGCACTTGCAGACTCGATTGAGAAGGCCATTGGTGAAATGCCTATGATTTTAAACTGATGGAAGATAGAGGTATGGGTGTGTGTGGGAAACAAGCAGGTTGCAACACTTGGGTTGGAAACAGTAAATGTATAAAAGGCATTCAGCATGAAGTTATAAATAAAGACAATAGATCAGGTCAGCAAACAAAGGGGGACAGCAGAGGGCAGCAAGGGACTAGCTCCCTTAAGGTTTACTATACTAATAGCAGGAGTGTAAGAAATAAGATAGATGAGCTAAGATTAATTGCAAGTGCAGGAAACATAGATATTATTGCTATAACAGAGACCTGGCTCAATCTGAAAGATAGAGAGATGCCCTCTGAATGTCACATACAAGGCTATAAATTATTCCACACTGACAGGGTCAACAGGAAAGGTGGTGGAGTAGCGATGTATGTCAGAGACAATTTAAATTGTTGTGTTAGACAAGATATTAAATTAGAAGCGTCAGCCACTGAATCTGTTTGGTTACAGCTTCTCGAGGGCCGAGAAAAACTAATTTTGGGTGTGATTTACAGGGCCCCAAATCTTGATAGGGAGTGCAGTAAACTTCTATGGGACGAAATTCGTAAGGCATCTACATACGAAAATGTTGTGCTAATGGGAGATTTCAACTATAGACAGATTGACTGGAGCAATTTGACAGGAAATTTAGAGTCAGGTGACTTTCTTGATACGATCCAGGATTGTTTTTTAAAACAGTTTGTGACAGAGCCAACTAGGGGAAATAACCTCCTTGACTTGGTTCTTGCCAGTAGGGAAACACTAATTAATAATCTTGAGGTTAATGATGAGCTTGGGGAAAGTGATCACAAATCACTCAGTTTTAATATATCATGGAATTCCCCTAATAATGGCAATCAAGTCTCCGTCCCTGACTTTCGCTTGGCTGATTTCATAGGACTGAAAAATTACTTAGGTGGGCTGAACTGGAATGACCTGACTAAGGGTCAGGTAGGTGGTGATGGTTGCCGATATGATGCTTTCCAGGGCATAGTTCTAGCTGCTCAGTCAAATTATGTTCCAAATAGGGAAATCAGATCAAACAAAAATGATCCTAAATGGATGAACAATAGATTAAAATATCTGATTGGTCAAAAGAGAGGCATATATAGGCAAATCAAAAGAGGAGAGGGGCAATTGAGAAATCGATATATTCAGTTAAAGAGAGAAATAAAAAAGGGAATTAGAAAAGCAAAAAGAGATTATGAGGTTAAAGTTGCAAGAGAATCGAAGACTAACCCAAAAGGATTCTTTCAGGTATACAGAAGTAAGATCAGGGACAAGATAGGCCCACTCAAAAGTTCCTCGGGTCAGCTCACTGACAGTGATAAGGAAATGTGTAGAATTTTTAACACATACTTCCTCTCAGTTTTTACACAGGAGGATACCAGCGATATTCCAGTAATGATAAATTATGTAGAACAGGACGATAATAAACTGTGCACTATTAGGGTCACAAGTGACATGGTCCTTAGGCAAATAGATAAATTAAAACCTAACAAATCCCCAGGCCCTGATGAACTGTATGCAAGGGTTCTAAAGGAATGTAAAGAGGAGCTTAGCACACCTTTGGCTAATCTTTTCAACATATCACTACAAACTGGCATGGTGCCAGATAAGTGGAAAATGGCAAATGTGATACCTATTTTCAAAACAGGTGACAGGTCCTTAGCTTCGAACTATAGACCAATAAGCCTAACCTCCATAGTGGGAAAATTTATGGAATCAATAATTGCCGAGGCAGTTCGTAGCCACCTTGAAAAGCATAAATTAATCAACGAATCTCAGCATGGTTTTACAAAGGGGCATTCCTGCCTTACGAATTTATTAACTTTTTTCACTAAGGTATTTGAGGAGGTAGATCATGGTAATGAATATGATATTGTGTATATGGACTTCAGTAAGGCTTTTGACAGGGTCCCACATCAGAGACTATTGAGGAAAATTAAAGCACATGGAATAGGAGGAGAAATTTTTTCCTGGATAGAGGCATGGTTGACAAATAGGCAGCAGAGAGTTTGCATAAATGGGGAGAAATCAGAGTGGGGAAGTGTCACGAGCGGTGTTCCACAGGGGTCAGTGTTGGGCCCCCTGCTGTTCACAATCTACATAAACGACATAGATGAGGGCATAAAGAGCGACATCGGCAAGTTTGCCGATGACACCAAAATAGGCCGTCGAATTCATTCTGACGAGGACATTCGAGCACTCCAGGAAGATTTGAATAGACTGATGCAGTGGTCGGAGAAGTGGCAGATGCAGTTAAATATAGACAAATGCAAAGTTCTAAATGTTGGACAGGACAATAACCATGCCACATATAAACTAAATAATGTAGATCTTAATATTACGGATTGCGAAAAAGATTTAGGAGTTCTGGTTAGCAGTAATCTGAAACCAAGACAACAGTGCATAAGTGTTCGCAATAAAGCTAATAGAATCCTTGGCTTCATATCAAGAAGCATAAATAATAGGAGTCCTCAGGTTGTTCTTCAACTCTATACATCCTTGGTTAGGCCTCATTTAGATTATGCTGCACAGTTTTGGTCACCTTATTACAGAATGGATATAAATTCTCTGGAAAATGTACAAAGGAGGATGACAAAGTTGATCCCATGTATCAGAAACCTTCCCTATGAGGATAGACTAAGGGCCCTGAATCTGCACTCTCTAGAAAGACGTAGAATTAGGGGGGATATGATTGAGGTGTATAAATGGAAGACAGGAATAAATAAAGGGGATGTAAATAGTGTGCTGAAAATATCTAGCCTAGACAGGACTCGCAGCAATGGTTTTAAGTTGGAAAAATTCAGATTCAGGAAGGATATAGGAAAGTACTGGTTTGGTAATAGAGTTGTGGATGAGTGGAACAAACTCCCAAGTACCGTTATAGAGGCCAGAACGTTGTGTAGCTTTAAAAATAGGTTGGATAAATACATGAGTGGATGTGGGTGGGTGTGAGTTAGACCTGATAGCTTGTGCTACCAGGTCGGTTGCCGTGTTCCTCCCTTAAGTCAATGTGACCTGACCTGACTAGGTTGGGTGCATTGGCTTAAGCCGGTAGGAGACTTGGACCTGCCTTGCATGGGCCAGTAGGCCTTCTGCAGTGTTCCTTCGTTCTTATGTTCTTATGTTCTTATCTTGGTCCTCTAGTCCAGTAAATTAGGCACCGACACAGGTCTATTAAGTGCTTCCCGCCTCTTTTCCTATTTATATAATAGTACCACATACACACTTTTCCTGATGTCTGACTTCCATTGACTAGTTCTATATCCTTGCTAAGAGGTGACAGTTTTAACCCGTCTCTCAATATCCAGGGTGATACTTGGCTGGGCCCACTGCTTTCGTCCAGTCTAGATTCCTGATGGTCTCTCCAACTTCCTCAAATGACATTGTTTTCTATTTTTTTCTTGTTCGTAACACCACCACCACCACCGCCGCCGCCGCCGCCGCCTCCGCCGCCGCTGCCGCCGCCGCCGCCGCCGCCGCCGCCGCCGCCGCCGCCTCCCCTCTGTTTAATTTGAGTCGAAGTTCACCGAGATTCATTTGACGTTCTTTTGAGTTTATGAACATGTTCCGAAAGATAACACGCAGGTCACGGTGGTTTAACTGCTTAAGAACTGCCTGGAGCGACCGCCTATTAAGACCTACCAGAGGAAGAATGACTTGCTTTTAGGCCTACAAGATTATTCAAGACTGGCTGACATCTTATCACAAGAAAGGTTATCCTTTATGCTGTGAGACGTTCCTGTGAATGTGCATTTACATGAAATTTCAGAAGGGCTCCAGCTCTTGGTTTGTATTTTGCGGAGAAAGATGTAGTTTTCATATAGAATTAACTGGACTGCATTTGTTCTTCACAGTATATTATTTGGATTCCTTCGATTTTTATTTCTCGCCTGTCCTTCCTCCTCTTTCATTATTTTTCTCTTCCTCTTCCTATTGTCGTCCTCTCCTTCCTATTATCTTTACCTTCTACATCTCAGTTTCCCTCATATGCTATTTCGTCTCCTCATTCTCCTTCTCCCCATTTCTCTTAATTCTTTCCCTTCAACTTCTTTGTTTACTCCTACTCTCTCCTCCCTGACCTCATATTTCTTTTCCCTGAGTTTGTCTTTTTCCTCCTTGAATGTCTTTCTCCTCTCTTAGCTATCTTTTTATTTTCTCATTTTCTTTCATCGCTGTGGTTTCCTATTTTAATTCCTCAAATTATTTTATTAATTTCTCATTTTCCTCCTCTTCTTGTTCTCGTTCTTCTTCTATAACGTCTTCCCCCCAATTCATCTTTCATTATATTACTCTTAGTATCACGTTTTTTTTCTAACTCTCAGGACTTTGGTGGCGTCTCATTGAGCCTTTTTCTGGCACTCTTGTAGACTCCAGGGGCACTCTGGACTTCCGGTCGGCAGTTTTCACCAGAATTGTCTCCTGGGAAGCCTGGCCCAAGTTTATTAATATCACACGATTGCGAAGATTTTTTCGCGAGGCCTTGGCCGCGCCTAAGATGGTTGGTGCTCGTTTGAAGAGAACAGAGAGGGGAGATGGAAAGAAGGAGAAAGAATGAGGAAGGAGAGGGCGAGAGGAGATGGAGAGAGAAGAACAAAAGACCTTGGTTTTACTTACCGGGTGGAGATGGGGAACGGGGGAGGGGGAAGCACAGGGGTCAATCGCCTAAGTCTCATTACACCTGGTGCCACTTTCACTTAAAAGTACATAGACACCGTGTTCTAGTTGCATCCTGGCACGACGAAACTAATGGGCAAGGCTCCTGCTGCCCCTGTTCACCTAGCAGTAGATAGGCGCCTGGGTATTAAACTATTGAGGGCTACATTTTGGAATGGGTTTATGTGGTGTTTCATGTTACAAAAAGGTTTCAACAACAGCTAAGCTCGCACACCCTTCAGCGGATCCAAGTACAACAAAAACAAGAGAAGTCTCAACACAGCTCATCTATGCACTCCACTACCCAAAGAAACTGAACTCTTGAATTCACATTCTTCCATCCTGGGAATAGCAGCCTTTCTAAAAATACAAGATAATTGTTATGTAAATGAACATACGTGCAACTAATAAGACATTTACCGTGGCTACGTTTCGCTCGCTATATTCTTTGTCAAGCCAATACAAAGTACGGACAAAGGGTATATGAAGGTAGTGGTATAAACCTTGGTAATAAATACCGACAAGTTGGTTTAGAAAGACACGTGAGCAAACACTAGGACATATTTATTAGAAAACGTTTCGGTCCTGGGACCTTGATCACTTCTAACATACAGAGGTAGAAAGACATTATATATATAGGCCTATATATATATAATGTCTTTCTACCTCTGTATGTTAGAAGTGATCAAGGTCCCAGGACCGAAACGTTTTCTAATAAATATATCATAGTGTTTGCTCACGTGTCTTTCTAAACCATGAAGGTAGTAGGGAGGGGTATCCTGGAGAGGAAGAGAGGGAGTAATCCTGGGTATACGTTACTTAGGCAACTTTTAACACCCTCATCATAGCCTTTGCAAGAGACAGTTTCCTTAAAGACAGCCTAGCAGAAAGTTTCCGAATGATAACCTAGCAGAAAAGGCGATCTCTGAAAGTTATTAAGAAATAAACGGAAAGAAACTCAAAATACTTTCTTCAATATGTAAAATTCAGAACAAAAACCACATCCTTGCGACATCTGAAACACTGGTCACAAAATAAATCTCTACTCCACCACTTAATCATCGTATTCCAAGATTACTACTACTACTACTACTACTACTACTACTAATACTACTACATGCACATTCACTAATACTACCTTCATGAATGACTTGCCTGTGTCCATGCATTGCATTGTTTATATTGCCTTGCTGAAGCTCTTGGCGAGTGAAACATAGATGAAGGAAATGTCTTAGTTACACACGTGTTCATTTACATAACATGTTACCGTGACTGGAACGACACACAAATAACCCGCACATAGAATAGAGGAGCTTACGACGACGTTTCGGTCCGACTTGGACCATTTACAAAGTCACACAGTAGTGTACTGGTAATCTTACCAATAATTAATGAGAATAATAAGTGACAATACCATGATCGTTATTTGTATAATTAACGAAATAATTGGTTTATTGGGTTTAGAGCCAGAAAACACAAGACGTTGTTTTCTAACAAAATGTAATGTTGAATCAATGTTTCGTTTAAATAACGGGAGTTAGGAAGGAAGAGGGAGGTGGGGAGGGAGGGAGGGAGAGAATGAAAATGAATCAAAGACGCTGACGCACTCCAAGCGAGACGCACGCAGGGGCACATTAAACATCACGATAACCAAACCATTCATCACCAGAGCTTCCATGCCGATTCTGAAAAATTATAATGAAGAATTTGCCAAAAAAAGAGGAAAAAAAGGGACAATTCTCAGCTTCGAGAGAGTTGTCAATATCTCCTGAAACATGCAGAGGTAATCCCGGAAGGTATAATTCTGGTGTCCTCTCTATTTTTGCATTTCCGATAATTGAAGCCGAGACGAATATCCTGTGATAACTTAAGACTCTTAAGAGTCTCTGGCAGCCATGATGAGTTTATTGGTTCTTTTATTGAGTTTCAGTGAGGCTTTCATGCTAGTGGACGCTGCACGGTCTTTGACATCACTGACATTAATAAGCATCAGCATCACTGACATCAGTAAGCATAAACATCACTGACATCAATGAGTGTGAGGATCATGTACTCGTGTCCTGTTGTTTTACCATCCCATACTCTACCAATCATTCCCCTTCCTCCACTCTTCCTCTACCCCATCCTCCACTCCTTCCCACCCCTCTACCCCTTCCTCCACTCTTCCTCTGCCCCTTCCTTCAACCATTTCTTTTTATTCTTGCCCACTCTTCCTCACTATTCCAACTCTTCCACCAACCATCATCCCTCCTGTACCCCTTTCTCCATCCATCCCTCACTACTACTACTACTTCAGAACATCCCCTACCCGCCTCCCCTTTCCTTCAACCATCCTTCACCCTTTCTTCCAGCCATCCTTTCCTCCATCCATCCCCTAACCACCCCATCCTTTCCTCCATCCATCCCCCAACCACCCCATCCTTCCACTCCCTCCTCCATCCTTCTCCACCCCTCCACTCCCTCTTCCATCCCTCTATACTATTTCACTCCTTCCTCCATCCCTCTATACCATTCCACTCCCTCCCCATCTCTCTATACCATTCCACTCCCTCCCCCATCCTTCTATACCCTTCCACTCCCTTCTCCATCCCTCCCTTCCAACAATTAAGTTCAAGGTCATAAGATGATGCAAATGAAGTCAGTACACGATGTCAATTTAACAAAGAATCGTTTTGTGGTAAATATATAGGTAGAGGTAGACAGGTAGAGGTAGACAAGTAGAGGTAGACAGGTAGAGGTAGACCAGTAGAGGTATAGAAGGACACAAGATAATGTAGAGAAGCAGATGCTGGGGTTAAGGAAGGGGTAGAGGTAGGTTTTGGGATAGATATTGAGGATGAGGCAGGAGACTGGTAAAGAAAATCAGTGAAATAGAGATAAATGTAGAAAAAAAACAAATATGAAGCTTAATAATTAAGATAAAGATAAAACAAATAAAGAAACAGATTTAAACGCACAGAGAAACAGAAAAAGAACGCGAAAGGCAGCCTGACAAACAGGCACAAGAAAAACGGTAATGAAAATCAGAGAGAAATATCCGGGAGCATACAGCTGTACCAAAGTCATTTGTGACTTTGGAACTTTTTTTTTTTCTTTTTACACAGGGTTTGACAAGGTTAGGTTAAGGATCCCTAGTTTTATTGACAAGCTATTTACAGGTTAAGGATTCCCAACTTTATTGACAAGCTAAGAGTTGTTACCTACATCAGCTCACTTGAAAGCATTTTTATCATGAAGCATACAAGTAGGGAACAGGATGAAGTTGGAGCCATCTGTGGGCCAGCATTATCATTTGACCAACTGATTTTAACTCGTTCACACCAAAATGCTGTACGAATGTGTTCCAGACTCGAGTCATCCTGGGAATAAATGATCTCAGATGAACTGATGTTCTGGAGAAGGGTACAGCCAGAGTGAAGTTGCTTTCTGCCCGTTTTATGGTATAGAAGCTGGCTTCTCGCTGTCCTCTCTCTCTAAATGCTTCCTTCACCTACCTTTATTTCATTTTACTTCTCCCTAACATCCATTTTTCTTCCTACCTCTTTTCTTTCGCCACTCTCCCTTACACATTCCCTCTCAATTCTTTCCCTGCCACTTTCCCCCGTCTCACACCCTCCTTTCACCCCCCTCACTTCTTCCCCTAGCCCCCTCTCACTATCCCCTCAAATCATCTGCCTTTTCCTAGCCCTTCCACCTCTCACCGTTCCCCCTTTACACTGACCTCCCCCTCCTCTCCCTCTCACCTTTCTCTCACATCGACCTTTCACCATCCCCTCTCCTCCTCCCCCCCTCACAGGTGGAATAAAACACGCTTCAGTGGTAAAAAGTTGATAGAGTGTTTGCGTGTTTTAAGAAAATAAATCGAGACTGACCACCCACCCATACTCACCCATCCTAACAGTTACCAATCCACTTACCTACCCACAGTAAGTCACCCCAACCACCAACCCGGAGAGAAAACTACAGTCCTACCAACCATCCTAACCACTCAAATGGGTGGGTAGTGGCTACAGTGAAGGTAAGGGCTACAGTAGCGCAGAGCGGCAGCCAGCGGCGCTGATCACTACACCAGGTCCACTATAATGTGCAGAAACATGCCTCATACCTGGACTCTGAGTCTAGCAAGGCCAACCAACTGCGACCCAATGCAGATTCATGAAAAAATGAGCATGAGAACGGCGGAACACTACCACCCAACCACACCCATTCATATAACCGTCCAGCATATGTTTACAGCTACCCAAAGTTCTTGCCTGAATGACTCTACTTCGTCTTCAACTCCACTGCCAACCCAGTACTTGCGTGAATCCTTTGTAAATATAAATTAGTCTCATCTTGAATAAATGGTTGAGAGTTCTCTCTCAGACTGTCGGTAAATTATTTATATTACCTTGCACTGGATCACAGCTGGTAGTCATGGTAACCTTCCAACGTTCCTGTATGTAACATGTTAAAGACAAAATATAAAGAATAAACGACGACAAAAAAATGAGGAAAATTTTAGGAAATGTACTAGATAGTAAATAGAAAGTTTTAGTGTGTTTATAAAAATAGCTTCTAAATACCAAGGATCTGAATTCCAAATAGACAGCTCAAATGGAGAACATTGCAATAACTATACTGACAAGACATTGCAATAACTATACAGGACAAAACGGAATCACCATGAGTTTTGTAAGAATGTGAAAAAGTTATGCTATCCAATTTGGATTTTTTTTATTTCACTACACGAGGGTAAATTAGCAGATATGGAAGACTGTACACAAAGTGCCACTATTTAATATAGGAGACAGGAAAGACCCTTTATACTATAAGCCATTTTCGCTGATAATACTAACATATTAAATAAAGCAATTAAAAGGAAAATGAAAATATTCATAAAAGAAGTGGATGAACTGTTACTATGTATCCAGACTCTAAGAAAGCTTTTGATAGATTTCCCATTTCAAGACTAATTTGTAAACTGCAGAACAGGATTACGCAAAGCATTGTAATGGATGAGAAACATGTTGGGGGGAAAAGTATACACTGTAAAAGTCCTTGTAGTGATATTTCTCTACAAGGATCTGTACGTGCTCCGATTGTTTTTAATTTATATAAAGGAGTGACCAGAAGGAATAGATAACTACACAATATGTTTGGGGATAATGCAAACCATGTTACGTAAAATAAACAACAAAAAATGGCCGTAAATCACTACAGGATGACTTGAGCATATAGACGGATGATGAAAATTATGTAAACAATTGTCATATAATGGAAATAGGAGAATGAGAAATCAGACCACATGAAGAATATAGACTAACTAAATATTTAAAATATACGTCATACAGAGAGAGAGCTACGAGTTCCAATTAAAATATGTCACAGGATGTTCATTTGAAACTGGAACATGCCGCAGTTATGGGGTACCCATAACTGCTTAAAACTATGCGTTATAATAAAAGGTTGTTCATAACCATACAAAGTTATAAAAAGACATGAGAAAACTGATAGACTTCTTAGTACGTGCAGCGGTGACAACGAGAGGCCATAGTTCTAAACTGGGAAATACAACTGGTTCTTAAAAAGATTCAAAAAATCCACAGTGGTAGATCAATGGAATGAATTAAAAGACAAAGGAATTTAAAAAAAAAATACATGAAAAAATTAATGAAGCCCGGACACTGCGAGCATAGTTAATTCCTGCAGCTACAAATGGGTAACTATCTCTCTCTTCCCCCCCCCACACACTTCTCTCCCACTTTCACTCTCTCTCATTCTCTTATTCTTTCATTCCCACAGCCACATACCCTCCCTCGTCCTCCTCACCTCCCTCTGCCCCACTTCGCGAGCCAAAATGGTCATAGATGTCCCCAATATACAAGAAATATCGAAACAAGACGGCCTTACCCCGGTAACATATAGCGTATAAAAACTGGAAACTGCTGCCGTTTTTGTAACTGGTGTGTGTTTCAGGGGGTCGCCTCGTTCCTCTCGCTCTTATTACGACAAGCTCAAAGTGATGTGTAGGGGAGACGGACGGCCTTCACGGCCTGAAGGGTGTCCCTCTTCACGCCCTTCACAGCCAGATGGGGTGCAGAGCTTCACGCCCTTTTGGGCTAGTGTTTCATTTATATATTTTTGTCTGCCTGTCTTGGGGGCGTTCAAGCGTGTCGTTCCTTCAGGCTTTTACATGTTCTGTTCCAGAGGTGTCGAGTCGGATGTTCCTTTATTTCTTTCATTTTTTTCCTCTGAGATGTTTGGCTCATCGTCCCTTTACATTTATCGAGGTGTTAGGTTGACAGCTCATTTATATTTTTTGGCTTGATTTTTTTGTTTTTATTTAAGTGTTGCGTTGGGCATGCCTTTCATTTTCACATTTCTGCATACGTAGCTTAGATGTTGTTCCAACTGTTCCATTAGGTTTTAATTATTTCTTCCCAAAGGGTTTCACATTTCTTAAAGAGCTAGTTCGGCCGTTTCTTAACCTTATATTTTAAGAGGCCTGGTCACACGAAAGTTCACGAAGACAATCTTTTCATCCCTCCTGAGGTGAGCAAGAATATTTACGAAATTTGAGAATTTTCGTCCTGGGAAGCTAATAATTTCCTCTACAGACAACATTAAGATGCTAATTTTGAACAGATAACCAGAAATAACAGTGACTCGCTGAAAAGCAGTTCTTATAACTGAATTGAATATTCTAACCAGTTTTAGTCTCCGGATTATATGAAAGATGACAAGCTGGAGAGAATGCAGAGAAAGGCAACAAACTGTGCACCTTCATTAACCAACAAACCCTTGTAGCTTATTAGTAGTACCTTTGGTTCACAAACGAAGGATCTAGCTATGAACGTGAAGTGGGTGG
This sequence comes from Cherax quadricarinatus, assembly GCF_038502225.1. NCBI lineage: Eukaryota > Metazoa > Arthropoda > Malacostraca > Decapoda > Parastacidae > Cherax > Cherax quadricarinatus. The sequence goes on along the minus strand of NC_091332.1, from coordinate 15,110,110 downwards.
AGACATTAGGCAGGTTTCCTTGCCACCAATTGTCCCATTTTCATCTAACAGTAAATTGGCACCCATGTGTTAACTATTGTGGATGGCATCCAGGAACATGAAAGCATACTATAGACAGGGCGGGAGGTATAAATGAGCCACAGTAGGATAACAGTTAGTAGCCTGTAAAATGAACGGTGAATAAATAGCTAAGAAAAACTCAAAGCAATAATTTATTCTCCGTTAAGAAACTCAAACTACGAGGAGATCTCAAACCTTTGAAATAGTGATCGGAATTAATATACTTACACATAACAATAAATTGAATTACAAAGTGACTCAAACCATAAAAATAGCATGAAGATTTTGAGCTAAAGAAATGCAACACAAATATGTTTCAACTTGTTTTTATTATGTTACAAAACACTGAAATAGACTGGGCATTGAAGTTATTAATAAAAAGCAAATGAATAAGTGATTCAATAATAAGGTGGTCAAGCACTTCGTAAATAACGAAGTCAACTAGCTGCGGTCAATGGAACTCTGACCGTTCCTCTACTCCACTAGTACGATTGGTTAACGATAGATCAGGCAGGGCATAGTACCCTGCTATCTTCTCTAATTATATATCCACGAACGTTTTTCTATACGTTATGTAAATTGTTCACCCATGTTTTCATGTCGACAATGTAACAGAAGAGTGTGGAGGGCACTACACTATCCTAATCTCAAAAGCAAGACTAGTCAAGATTTTCTTGACAGATATCCTCGATATGGACCGTGGGGGCTCCTGTCTGCTTTTTCTATGTACTATGTACTCCACTATATTCAGTGCATTCCCATGTACTTATATGTTCTTCCCTGTACGCTCATGTGCAAGATATTCATGGGTATCAATATCTGGGACATGAATTCCTTGGCGAAGAGTTCCTCCATAAGCTAAGTACTGCACTTACTCAGTGTGCCACCCACAACTGTCGGCTAACATTCACGTATATATTTATCGCGAAGTGATCAGAAGCAGTAGGTGTAAGGAGACTTGCTAATATAAATAGACGGCATAGGATTCAGTTCCAAGACCTATCATATGTGAATTGCTTGTGTTGGCTGCTCCTGCCAGTGTTGGCTACTGCTGCCTGTATTGCCCACTGCTGCCTTTGTTGGCTACTGTTGCCCACTGCCCTACATGAAAGGAAATGGCTTCGTATCTAGTTACTGGGGAAGGCTAGAGAGCGCAGATGGAAATTTAGCATGATGACAGAAAACAAGTTGCAGAAGATTTCATCGGGACATTACGCTCTGCATACAGCGTTACTAATTTGATATAGCTCTAGACAGTGCGAAATGTTGTCTCAATATAAGCTTATTTCGTAACGTGCTTTTTTCAGAGATGAGGGGGAGTAGTGAAAATGGGATGGAAAGCTGAGGTAGTGATGAGTGTATGGTGAGAAAGTGGTGGGGGAGAGGAAGAATGGAAGATACTCGAGAGGAAATGACAGACGGAAAGAAGAATTCAGGAAAGATTGGCGAATGCTCGCATGATTATATAAATGGGGAAGAGCTAAACCCGTAGGGGTCATACAGCTCCTTGGTAAGTCAGGTTGCATCCAAGGGAAGGGGTGAAGCTTCAAGTCCACGGATCAAGAACCTTTCAGCATCGAGGCAACCTTTCTAGAAGAGACTCCCAACTACCTTAATATGAAGACCGTTTACTTAATACACTCACTAGTGCCTGCAGAGTAAGTGTTTCATAACTGAAAATAAACTGAACTTCTTAGTTGTTCCAAATCATGCCTTCATTTTTCTTCACCCCATTTCCCTCTTCTCCACAACCTTTACCCCTTTCTCTTACGTTCCTACCCTCTTCTCTACACACACACACACACACACACACACACACACACACACACACACACACACACCCATACATACATACATACACACACACATACACACACAGGCAAAGGACTCAGGAGAATAAAGAGATTAGTCGACAAGCCAGAAACGAGTATGCACAGATGAGGGAGGCGCAGCGGCAGTATGAAAATGACATAGCATCGGAAGTCAAGTTTGACCCGAAACTACTCTACAACCACATCAGGAGGAAGACAACAGTCAAGGACCAGGTAATCTGGCTAAGGAAAGAAGGTGGGGAGATCACAAGAAACGACCAGGAGGTATGCGAGGAGCTCAACATGAGATTTCAGGAAGTATTTACAATGGAGGCTGAAGGGACAACGGGAAGACAAAACAGTGGGGTACAGCATCAAGGGATATACCAACAAGTGTTGGATGAATTACACACAACTGAGGAGGAGGTGGAAAAGCTCCTAAGTGACCTTGACACCTCAAAGGCGGTGGGACCGGACATCTCTCCATGGGTCCTTAGAGAGGGAGCAGAGACACTACGTGTGCCACTAACCAAAATCTTCAACACTTCCCTTGAAACTGGGCAACTACCTGAAGTATGGAAGAAGGCAAATGTAGTCCCCATCTTCAAGAAGGGAGACAGAAATGAAGCATTAAATTATAGACCAGTGTCACTAACGTGTATAGTATGCAAAGTCTTGGAAAATATTATCAGGAGGAGAGTGGTGGAGCACCTGGAGCGGAACAAGATTACAAACGCCAGCCAGCACGGATTCATGGAAGGCAAATCCTGTGTCACAAACCTACTAGAGTTTTATGACAAGGTAACTGAAGTAAGAAATGAGAGGGAGGGGTGGGATGATTGCATTTTCTTGGACTGCAAGAAGGCCTTCGACACAGTTCCTCACAAGAGTTTAGTGCAGAAGCTAGAGTAACAGGCATGTTTAACAGGAAGGGCACTGCAATGGATCAGAGAATACCTAACAGGGAGGCAACAGCGAGTCATGGTCCGTGATGAGGTATCACAGTGAGCGCCAGTGACGAGCGGGGTCCCACAGGGGTCAGTCCTGGGACCAGTGCTATTCTTGGTATATGTGAACGACATGACGGAAGGGATAAACTCAGAAGTGTTCCTGTTTGCAGATGACGTGAAGTTAATGAAGAGAATTAAATCAGACGCGGACCAGACAGGTCTACAAAGAGACCTGGACAGGCTGGATGCGTGGTCCAGAAACTGGTTCCTAGAATTGAACCCCGCTAAATGCAGTCATGAAGATCGGAGGACGGCAAAGAAGACCGCAGACAGAGTATAGGCTAGGAGGCCAAAGGTTGCAAACCTCACTCAAGGAGAAAGACCTAGGAGTGAGTATAATACCGAGTACATCGCCAGAAGCACACATTAACCAGATAACTGCTGCGGGATATGGGCGCTTGGCAAACCTGAGAATAGCGTTCCGGTACCTCAGTAAGGAATCGTTCAAGACTTTATACACTGTGTACGTCAGGCCCATACTGAAGTACGCAGCACCAGTTTGGAACCCACACCAGGTCAAACACGTAAAGAAATTAGAGAAAGTGCAAAGGTTTGCAACAAGGCTAGTTCTAGAGCTAAGGAAAATGTCCAATGAAGAAAGGTTAAGGGAAATCGGTCTGACAACACTGGAGGACAGGAGGGTCAGGGGAGACATAACGACATACAAAATACTGCGTGGAATAGACAAGGTGGACAGAGACAGGATGTTCCAGAGATGGGACACAGAAATAAGGGGTCACAATTGGAAGCTGAAGACTCAGATGAGTCATAGGGATGTTAGGAAGTATTTCTTCAGTCATAGAGTAGTTAGGAAGTGGAATAGTCTGGCAAGCGATGTAGTGGAGGCAGAAACTATACATAGTTTTAAGACGAGGTATGATAAAGCTCATGGAGCAGGGGGAGAGAGGACCTAGTAGCGGTCGGTGAAGAGGCGGGGCCAGGAGCTGAGTCTCGACCCCTGCAACCACAATTAGGTGAGTACACATACACACACACACACACACACACACACACACACACACACACACACACACACACACACACACACACACACACACACACGCACATACACTTCACACTCTGCTAGACGACATGTAATAACGCAGATCAATATCGTACACCTATTCTTCAGGGGATAACTCAACATAAATTGCAACATTAGACACGATATTGAACCTACAACACAGTCCCTCCTCCACTGCCTTCTCTCATGATGAACTTAGTGTAAAACGATTCCTGAATATTGCGAGAAAATTACTGTATATACATATTACACTGAACTTGTATATCAATGCATGTATGTATTCACTCGTGTGTGTGTGTGTGTGTGTGTGTGTGTGTGTGTGTGTGTGTGTGTGTGTGTGTGTGTGTGTGTGTGTGTGTGTGTGTGTGTGTGTGTGTGTGTGTGTGTGTGTGTACTCCTAGTTGTATTCACCTAGTTGTGGTTGCAGGGGTCGATTAATAGCTCCTGGCCCCGCCTCTTCACTGGCCGCTACTGGGTCACTCTCCCTGCACCATGAGCTTTATCATACCTCTGCTTAAAGCTATGAATGGATCCTGCCTCCACTACATCGCTTCCCAAACTATTCCACTTCCTGACTACTCTGTGACTGAAGAAATAATTCCTAACATCCCTGTGATTCATCTGAATCTTCAACTTCCTGTGTCCCCTCGTTGCTGTGTCCCATCTCTGGAACATTCTGTCTGTCCACCTTGTCGATTCCTCTCAGTATATTATATTTCGTTATCATGTCCTCCCCTATCTCTCCTGTCCTCCAGTGTCGTCAGGTCGACTTCCCTTAACCTCTCCTCGTAGGACATACCCCTTAGCTCTGGGACTAGTCTTGTTGCAGAAGTTTGCACTTTCTCTAGTTTCTTTACGTGCTTGGCTAGGTGGGGGTTCCAAACTGGGGCCGCATACTCCAATTTGGGCCTAACGTACACAGTGTACAGTGTCTTGAACGATTCCTTACTAAGGTATCGGAACGCCATTCTCAGGTTTGCTAGGTGCCCATATGCTGCAGCAGTTATCTGGTTGATGTGTACAGGGTCCTGAACGATTCCTTATTAAGATGTCGGAATGCTATTCTTAGGTTTGCTAGGCGCCCATATGCTGCAGCAGTTATTTGGTTGATGTGCACCTCAGATGTGCCTGGTGTTGTACTCACCCCAAGATCTTTTTCCTTGTAATAAAGTTGGTAGAATTACCGACAATATGTAAAATAAAAGGACACAAGTGCAACTAATGTGACATTTTATCGTGGCAACGTTTCGCTCTCCAGGAGCTTTATCAAGCCATTACAAACAATACATGGACTCAGAGGGTGTCCATACCCTCTGTGTCCATGTATTGTTTGTAATGGCTTGATAAAGCTCCTGGAGAGCGAAACGCTGCCACAATAAAATGTCACATTAGTTGCACTTGTGTCCTTTTACTTTACATCTTTTTCCTTGAGTGAAGTTTGTAGTCTCTAGTCCCTTAGACTGTGTGTGTGTGTGTGTGTGTGTGTGTGTGTGTGTGTGTGTGTGTGTGTGTGTGTGTGTGTACGTGTATTCACCTAATTGTACTCACTTAATTGTGGTTGCAGGGGTCAAGACTCAGCTCCTGGCCCCGCCTCTTCACTGAGTGCTGCTAGGTCCTCTCTCTCTGCTTCCTGAGCTTTGACATACCCCTGACCCTCCTGTCCTCCAGTGTCGTCAGTCCGATTTCCCTCAACCTTTCTTCGTAGGACATTTCCCTGAGCTCTGGAACTAGCCTTTTTGCAAACCTTAGTACTTTCTCTACTTTCTTGACGTGCTTGACCAGGTGTGGGTTCCAAACTGGTGCTGCATACTCCAGTATGGGCCTGACGTACACAGTGTACAGTGTCTTGAACGATTCCTTACTAAGGTATCGGAACGCCATTCTCAGGTTTGCTAGGTGCCCATATGCTGCAGCAGTTATCTTGTTGATGTGTGCTTCCGGAGACGTGCTCGGTGTTATGATCACCCCAAGATCTTTCTCCTTTTAGTGAGGTTTGCAGTCTTTGTCCACCTAGCCTATACTCTGAGGTCTTCTTTGCCCTTCCCCAATTTTCATGACTGCATTTGGCAGGGTTGAATTCGAGAGGCCAGTTGCTGGACCAAGTGTCCAGCCTGTCCAGGTTCTTTGTAGTCCTACCTGAGCCTCATCTGATTTAATTCTTCTCATTAACTTCACATCATCTGGGAACAGGGACACTTCAGAGTCTGTCCCTTCCATCATGTCATTCACATATATCAAAAATAGCACTGGTCCTAGGACTGACCCCTGTGGGACCCGCTCGTCACAGGCGCCCACTGTGATACCTCATCATGTACCATGACTCGTTGTTGCTTCCCTGTCAGGTATTCTCTGATCCATTGTAGTGCCCTTCCTGTTATACGCGCTTGGTCCTCCAGCTTCTGCACTAATCTTCTGTGAGGAATTGTGTCGAAGGCCTTCCTGCAGTCAAGGAAAATGCAATCAACCCACCCCTTTCTCTCGTGTCTTACTTCTGTTACCTTGTCATAGAACTCCAGAAGGTTTGTGATACAGGATTTTCCTTCCATGAGTCCGTGCTGGTTGTCGTTTATAATCTTGTTCCGTTCCAGGTGCTCCACTACTCTCCTCCTGATAATCTTCTCCATGACTGCATACTATACACGTCAGAGACACTGGCCTGTAGTTTAGTGCCTCGTTTCTGTCTCCTTTCTTAAAAATGGAGACTACATTTGCTGTCTTCCATATCTCAGGTAGTTGCCCAGTTTCAAGGGATGTATTGAAGATTGTGGTTAGTGGCACGCACAGCTTCTCTGCTCCTTCTCGAAGGACCCACGGGGAGATGTTGTCCGGACCCATCGTCTTTGAGGTATCAAGGTCACTTAGCAACTTCTGCACCTCCTCCTCCGTTGTTTGTATGCCATCCAACACTTGATGGTATATTCCCTGGTGGTGTTCCCCTCTGTGCTATCTTCCCAGAGCCTTTCCTGTCTCTACTGTCAATACTTCCTTAAATCTCATGTTGAGCTCCTCGCATACCTCGTGATCGTTTCTTTTGAGTTCCCCACCTTCCTTCCTCAGCCTGATCACCTGGTCTTTGTTGTCTTCCTCCTGATGTGGCTATACAGCAGTTTCGTGTGTGTGTGTGTGTGTGTGTGTGTGTGTGTGTGTGTGTGTGTGTGTGTGTGTGTGTGTGTGTGTGTGTGTGTGTGTGTGTGTGTGCGCGCGCGTGTATACATATATTTTTATCAAATAGGCAATATCCCACCGAGGCAGGATGACCTAGAAAGAAAAACGAAAGTTTCTCTTAAATTTAGTAATGTATACAGGAAAAGGGGTTTACTAGGGGTTACATACTATATACACCTAAATATGCAAAAGGGTACATACTTATAAACATATGTACGCGCATAAATAAATTCATGCATACATATACACATGAATATATTCACGCAAAAATCTATACATGCATACATTCTCTAACATATACATGCGCAAGTGCATAAATGTGCACATTCATACATCTGCACATAAATATGTACAAGAATACAAGTATACATATGACATGTACACATACATATGTGCACACGTACTTATATATAGGCGTAAGCATACATCTTCACACGTATGCATACAAAAAACATGCAAATACACACACACGCACACGTACTGTATACCTATGAAAGTTCACGTATGTACAGAAATTCATACTAACAAACATTCACACACGTATACAAAGTTATCTTTTCCTGTATTATAATTTTATGACCTCCCTCCCTGGTTAAACAATGTGATAATCAGGTTGACCACAAGCACCAGACTTGCCTGGCCCACGGCCGTGTTAGGGGAGTAGAAAAACTCTGGAAACCCACCAAAGGTAGCAGTAGAGTGAGAGGATATAAAAATAGTAGAAATAATAAATAAATGTAGTTTTATATATATATATATATATATATATATATATATATATATATATATATATATATATATATATATATATATATATATATATATATATATATATATATATATATATATATATATATATATATATAAATATATATAAATATATATATATATATATATATATATATATATATATATATATATATATATATATATATATATATATTATATAATATATATAGGCACAGCATAACAGGGATAAATTAAAAACAGACAATAGTTCCAGGAAATGCAGTGGAAGAGAGGAGTGACCAGAGAACACAAATACACGACGCTTAGGCCCACTAAAACTCCCTATATAGGAGAATTTGGGGGTCCATATCCCCGCGTGATCCATCCATTCATCCCCTCGGCCCATACATCGGTGCCGGAACGGTCACCACACACGCGATACGTGAAATTTAAGGCAATAAAATTCATAAAAACTGCCCCATTGTCGGCTGTTTCCAGGGTAATGTTGAGGGGGGAGGATATTGGTAGGGAGGGCTGGCTGTTCCAACGCCGCGCCCTTCCAGGAGGGCGCCTTGATGCTAATGAAGGGATCTTGATGCAAGGATTTAGAGCAGTCATCGTCTTGAATGAAACTGATTATCTTCCATAAACCGGTCTCTGAGTGATTCCACACGTGTTTAATGCTTCCCAAGGAATTTAACAATAGTGTCCCAGTTCTTGTTCTTGCTAACGTTTTCTTAGCTCCTGTTTTCCTTGCTGACATTTTCTTAGGTTATATATTCATTACTGAAGTTTTCTTAGCGCCTGCTTTCATTATACCTGGAGAGGGCTTCGGAGGTCAACGTCCCCGCGGCCCGGTCTGTGACCAGGCCTCATGGTGGATCAGGGCCTGATCAACAATGCTGTTACTGTTAGCCGCACTCAACCCGACGTACGAACCACAGCCCGGCTGGTCAGGTACTGACTAGGTGCCTGTCCAGCGCCTTCTTGAAGACAGCCAGGGGTCGATTGGTAATCCCCCTTGTGTATGCTGGGAAGCAGCTGAACAGTCTTGGGCCCCTGACACTTATTGTGTTGTCTCTTATCGTGGTAGTAGCACCACTGTTTTTCATTGGGGAGATGTTGCATCGTCTGCCGAGTCTTTTGCTTTCATAGGGAATGATTTTCGTGTGCAGGTTTGGTACTAATCCCTCTAGGATTTTCCAAGTGTATATAATCATGTATCTCTCCCGCTGATAAAAAAAAGTTTTAACTCCTGTTTTCCTTGCGATCACTTTTCTTTATTCGTCTTCATTCTAATTTACTGTTTAAATTCCAGAGCGTTTTCAGAATCATTTTGGAAAAAGTACTGTACTTACGTGAGAGGATGAGATATATAAACTGAAACAGTAAAATAAAACAGGAATGAATTAGGAGAGATTAGGGAAAGAAACGTGATGAAAGGTGATCAGATTTCCACTCGTTGTATCTTTTATATTACTTTTACTAAAATTTTAATACAGATTTTAAAAAACTATTATTTCTACAATATTGGAAAGCAATGTAGGAATATAAAACGTGGATAAAATATATATAATGAGGCAAAATGAAACTTGAGACTCCAAAATTTTTTTTTACAGTGAAAAATGTTAGTGGAGTCGTCTCTCACTGTGAAATGGACCTGCTCGGTCAGTTTTACAATCGAGTCTGGGACCGTATGGGACATTAGACTCCATTCGCACACTACAAACAAATTTGGGCTGAAGGCTGGGCCGTTTATCAACTAGTTCATCGATTCCCTCCACATACAACGCCTATTCTTCCTTCCCCCCCCCCCCCGGCCTCTAGTGACTAGCCAGTCATTCCTTCCCCCCATACGTGGGGAGATGTATATACGAGATAAAATTTTCATAAAATTTATATATAATATAATTGTGTGTGTGTGTGTGTGTGTGTGTGTGTGTGTGTGTGTACTCACCTAGTTGTACTCACCTAGTTGAGGTTGCGGGGGTCGAGTCCGAGCTCCTGGCCCCGCCTCTTCACTGATCGCTACTAGGTCACTCTCCCCGAGCCGTGAGCTTTATCATACCTCTGCTTAAAGCTATGTATGGATCCTGCCTCCACTACATCGCTTCCCAAACTATTCCACTTACTGACTACTCTGTGGCTGAAGAAATACTTCCTAACATCCCTGTGATTCATCTGTGTCTTTAGCTTCCAACTGTGTCCCCTTGTTGCTGTGTCCAAACTCTGGAACATCCTGTCTTTGTCCACCTTGTCAATTCCCCTCAGTATTTTGTATGTCGTGTGTGTGTGTGTGTGTGTGTGTATTTAGTATGTCGTGTGTGTGTGTGTGTGTGTGTGTGAGTGACTACACACACAAAAGATAAACAGCCTTCTGCTTTAGATACTTCCAGGACAATGGGACTAAATAATCTCTCTCCTTTGGTCCTGGAAGAGAGAGCATAAGCACTGTGTACCGCATGCTAAAATCAAATCAACTGATACAGGCTAATTAACTGCCAGTGGTGTGGGAGAGAGCACATAGCCTCAGTTTTTTTAAAAAAAGGAGACAGGCAGCATTAAACTACAGGCCAGTCTTACTTGCATGTTCATTAAAATTATGGAAATAATAATCAGGAGAGGGGCTGAGTGCCTGGAGAGGAATGAGTTCGTAGGCAACCAACAGAATGGTTTAAAAATCCTATCTCGCACACTTGGTTGAGTGCTATGACAAGGCGAGAGAAGGAGAACGATAGAATGCGAGAGACAGACAGAATAGTTGGATTGCATATTAGATTGTACGAAGGCTTTTGACACCGTACCACATAACAGACTGTAAAAGCTATAGAAGCACCAGGGATAACAGAAGGCACTGCAATGGATCAATAAATATCTAAAAGGAAAAATATGATTGTCCAGGAGGAAGTGTCAGCATGAATAAGCGTGACAACTGGGGTCCCAAAAGAATCAGTATTGGGTTCTGTATGGTTTCTGATGTACGTTAATGACATAAGAGAGAAGTTAGTTTGATGTACCCCTGTTCATGGATGTAAATCTAACAAAGACAATAAAATGCTAGTACGAGATTACGAAAATTAGGGATGGGCAAAAAATGATCAGAAACAAGCTTGAGGGACAATGCTCACCTCAGGGTGAGCATTGTACCGAACCTATTTCCTGAGAGCACATCAACCTAATAACCTCGGCAGGAAATGCTCGAATGGCAAATCTAAAATTAGCTTTTAATGAATCTTAACGAGGTCAGTCATAACACTATATACGATCCATATCCGGCCCAGCTTGAAGTATGCAGCATAAGCATAGAACCCACATCTAAGCAAGCATGTCATGTAACTGGAAAAAATGCATTTGTCTGCAATGAGACTAGACCAAAAAAGTAAGGGGAATGAGTTTGAGGAGTGTATAAAGATGAACCTGATAACATTAAAGAAGAGAAACACCGGGGGATAATGTAGAAAGTAGAGAGAATTTTTTTACGGTGGACAAAAATAGACTGTTTGAAAGCCATAAATAGGTACATGCAGGCACATCTCTAAGTTTAAAGCACAGATGAGGCACAGGGATGTTAGGGCATATTTCTTCAGCCTCAGAGTGGTCAGGAAGTAGAATGATCTGGACAGCTACTTGCATGCATATATAGCTGTAAAAAGGGGGCTCATGAAATTAAGAGTGAGCGAGTGCAGCAGCAGCCAGTTTTAAAGGGGCCAAGAGCTGAGACGCAGCCTATGTTGTTTTCTCGTATTAGCTTCAGAGTATCAACCAAACCCGTGATCATTTCAAATCTTTCCCTTTAAGTTCAGGGAGCTGAAGAACTTCGCAGCTGGAAGCTTTGCTCCCTTCCTTTGGTGTGCCCTGAGGTTGGTAAGGGACTCTTGATCCAAGGAATTGAAATGATGCTTCTCTTTCTCGGGTCAAGACAGATTCAACAACCTCCAACCTTCCCCCACAACACACACACACACACACCTTTCATTCTCCATTCCCTTTATAACTTTACAAACTTAACCTTTCATCATTATAATAATGCGAAATTTGTTGATAATCTTTTAGACTTAAGTACTGCTAAATCATTAATTCTTCCGAGAAACATCAATGTTATAACGTAATCCGAAGCCTCAGTAAGTTCAGAGCTGATCTGACACCTTGTGGTAGAAACCTCATGAAGTTCAGGGTGAATCTGACACCTTGTGATAGATATGATACCCGCTTTCCCCTAGAACTTTGTTGTCCTAGCTCAAAATGTCCTATTACTGAATTTAGAATCGTCACTACTGTCAAGCCTACAATTTTTTCTAACTATAAGTTTATGAGTTATTGTAGAACTTACCCTCACTTAAAATTTTCATTAAAGGTCGAACTTACAAACATCTGAAATTCCGTTTCTTCATATATGTATTCAATCCTTCCCTCCATTCCTCTTCCCCGCCCCACCTTACTCTAAAACAAGGGTTTCAATGTTCCTCCCCTTCACTATATATTTCACACGTACACAAATTTACGAGACGCCTCGAGCCGACGCCCAGAGCTTCAGTCTTTCGTTTGCATGTTACCCAGTACTTGGATGACCAGAGAGGGTAAAAACGCAAGAAAAAATGTAGTATGGGCAAGAGAGGGTGGGGGTGAGAGGGTGGGGAGAGAGGGTGGGGAGAGAGGGCAGTGAGAGAGGGTAAAGGAGAGGGGTGGGGAAAGAGGGGTGGGGAAAGAGGGGTGGGGAAAGGGAAGTGGGGAAAGAGGGAAAGGGGAGGAAGAGTAATTTTCTAGCACGTTGAGTGTAGTACCTCAGTGAAATCAGGTGTGGAAGGTGCCCCTGCCTCTCATAATGCCTTGAAACTCTCTCTTCCACCCGCTCATCCTCCTCTCAATTTGCAACTGCCGTTCATCATTCATTAAAACTCTGCTCCATTCTACACTATGCCTTGAAACTCGCTGATCATCTCATGTCTTGAAACTCTCTGCTCCATTCTACACTATGCCTTGAAACTCGCTGATCATCTCATGTCTTGAAACTCTCTGCTCCATTCTACACTATGCCTTGAAACTCGCTGATCATCTCATGTCTTGAAACTCGCTGCTCCATTCATCGTCATGTCTTGAAACTCGCTACTCCACTCCCCGTCATGCCTTAACTCGCTACCCCGCCCCTATCGCAGCCATTTATATTTCACTCGAATTGGAGCGACTCTGGCGACCTAAGACAGCTATAAAAGTGTAAGGGAAAGATTGATCCATTTCGCGGCATGTGGGAGGGACGGGGGTTCTCCGCTGGCGACAGGTTTGTGGCACGCGGAGGGCTTCTCGCTCACGGCGGTGTATTTTATTTTTTTGAGACAAATACGACGAAAGAACAAACATATTATTAGTGGATTCTTCCCTTCTCCCCATCCTGAGTGTTTGATAATAGGATGTAAACTCTTGGTATACATACACAAATAAATCTGTGTATACACATATCAACTTCCATGTAGTATTTACACAGATGTACATCTATTGCTATGTATACTCAAAGGTATACATCAAGACGTATACACCTCAGTGTATATACGCTGAAAAATACACCTCAGCGTATATACGCCGAAAAATACACCTTTGTGTATATACGTTGAAAACACAACTCGGTGTATATACGCTGAAAAATACACCCGTGTATATATGCTGAAAAATACATCTATGTGTACATTCGCTGAAAAAATACACCTCAGTTTATATACACTGAAAAATACAACTCGGTGTATAGACGCTGAAAAATACACTGTATATACGCTGAAAAATACACCTCTCAGTGTACATACGCTGAGATGTACATATCTGTGTGTACATACCTAGTGAGGCCGGATATGATTATGACACTATATAAAGGCAGGCTGCCCATAGTTTTCGCAACAGAATTCCTGTTCATTTCTAAGATATGCATATCGCAGTTAAGTGACATTTCTTATTTATCTTAAGCTCTTAATATAATATCCATAGTGTTTTTAACTTTTATTCTAGTTCTGCTATTTTTTAATTAATGTGGATAACTTTTATGCCCTGGTCTTTCCCCTCTTTTTTATTTGTTACCGTCAACAGGATAAATATGGGGTGCACAAAGTAGCAGCTTTGGAGGCAAAATCTAGATTGATCAGAAAGTGATTTCAACATGTTGCAAGCAAGAGACGTCGAGTGAAACTGAATAAAGTAACGAAAAAGCTTAGAAAGTAATAATAGTCTTTAAAACCACTGTCAAACACACTTAACCCAACTGCGCTTTAAATGATACAAATACAGAAAAAGCGGCGTTATATAGTCAGTATCTGATAAAAACGATTATACCTGGAGTATAACTGAAGAGAGTTTCGGGGTTCAACGTCCCCGCTGCCCGGTCTGTGAACAGACCTCATGGTGGATCAGGGCTTGATCAACCATGCTGTTACTGTTGGCCGTACGCAACCCGACATACAAACCACAGCCCGGCTGGTCAGGTACTGACTTTAGGTGCCTGTCCAGCGCCTTCTTGAAGACAGCCAGGGGTCTATTGGTAATGCCCCTTATGTATGTTGGGAGGCAGTTGAACAGTCTTGGCCCCCTGACACTTATTGTGTTGTCTCTTATCGTATTAGTGGCGCCCATGCTTTTCATTGGTGGGGGGGATGTTGCATCGTCTGCCGAGTTATTTGCTTTCATATACAGTGATTTTCGTGTGCAAGTTTGGTACTAATCCCTCTAGGATTTTCCAGGTGTATATAATCATGTTTCTCTCCCGCCTGCATTCTAGGAAGTACAGGTTGAGGAACTTCAAGCGTTCCCAGTAATCGAGGTGCTTTATCGCAGTTGTGTGTACCGTGCAGGCTCTCTATATTTTCTTGGTCAGCCATTTCACCTGCCTTGAAAGGTGTTGTTAGTGTACAGCAATATTCCAGCCAAGATAGAACAAGCGACCTGAAGAATGTTATCATGGGCTTGGCATCCCTAGTTTTGAAGGTTCTCACTGTCCATCCTGTAATTTTTCTAGCAGATGCGATTGATACAATGTTGTGGTCTTTGAAGATGAGATCCTCTGATATTATCACTCCCAGAAAGTCACACAAATAAGGAACAAATAAATCTAATATTAAAACATCTAACTTAACATTTATATAGATGTTTATAAATTTATATAAACATTAGATTAGATATTGTAACACTGTTCGGCTGATTTGTGTGTCTTAGTTACGTATATTTTAAATTTCATGACTATTTAATAGAATATTTTCGTTTGTTGAGATAGACCAGCTACTGTTGGGTAATTGTTAATTATTTTTACACTGATGATTGTGTTTGATACTCCGAATGTTTGGATGATTTTAAGAACCATGTCTGGATAATAAATGAAGATGCTCACCCCGGCTTTGGTACTTCTGTTTCTTATTCGTCTTCTGTACAGTATATCATCTAACCAAGTTTCTCACATTTGTTAAGACAATTACAAGCTCAACTCGCCATCACTGAAGATGTAAACACAAGCTCAACTCGCCACCGCTGGAGATGTAAACAGGAGCTCAGTTCACCACCGCTGGGGGACGCACATTTGCATAAATCTTAATATGGAGATGTCCTCGCATATGAATTCTGGGGCAGGCGGCGGTCCACATGGGATAGAAGGTCCCTAAATTCGTTTATAAGCGATTTAGGGCTAGTTAGGTATGCACAGACGAAGGAGACGCTGCCCTGGCTTGTCCCCGACCATCGTAAGGATAGGGGGAATGGATTGACGGAGAAAGGGAAGAGGGGAGGGGTGAGCGAACTAATGAATGTTTATATATTAGTATGTTTTGTGATGTGGTATGGTGTGTTAGCGGCAGATGTTGCTAAGTAGTGAGCGTACCTTAAATATCAATTTTTAATTACCTACCTGAAGATACAACCAGGAGTTTACCTGGAGAGGGTTTCGGGGGTCAACGCCCCCGCGGCCCGGTCTGAGACCAGGCCTCCAGAGCAGAGTTCTGCTCGTAGTGTTCCATTTTCAGAATTTTTCATCATATTTTTTTTAAATTCCAGTGTTTGTAGCATTTATTTCTTCCTATTTTAATTAATTTTGTGTCTTCCATTCTGTGAAGAAAGCATTCTCTTTTAATCCACTGGCTCCACTTTTTTCTCAATTTACAAACTGCCTATTTTTCATGTCTTTTAATAACTTTGTATGTGGTTATCATGTCTCCCATTTTCCTGCGTGTGGCATGCAAAGAGTACCTTACACTTTATTAAGCATATGTACACACTCCCATATAGGCTGCCTTCCAACCAGTGAACCGGGTGCTAAGAGTTTGACGATCTTTAGAGGCCCCATCGTTAAATCAGTACCTTGGTTCATTAACCAATCACAGACGAACCCGCCAAGTGCTGAGACGATGTGGTATTACTCGTGGTCAGCATTTGCCAGATTCGCCTCTAGCTGGTTGAAGCACGGTGCTCTCTCTCAGGCTTTTGTAGTTGCCTTATCACCGTGTGGTACACTTATACTCCATTCTTGTACATAGTGTACATATCTATATATGAACATTTGGTGAAGGAAATTTAAGTTAAATACTGCTGCTGTGTTTATTTTCACTCCAAACCCATTACGACCAGATAAACAAGCCATTAACACTACCTGTGTTCGTAATACTGCTAGTAGCCAACCTGGGCGTCTTTAGTGTTAATCTTCTCTCGTAACTAATTTTTCAGCTCTGAAAGCCATTTTCTAGTCTTTTTTTAGTTCTAACCAATTTACTTAGCTGTCTTGTTCCCACACCTGTTACATATTCCAAATCTGGCCAACAATATGTTGTTAATAGCTATTATTTTTCCATCCATATATGTGAAAGTTATTTTCTAGTCTGTCATTGTAGCATACGGATTTCTCAATTCATATGAATGATCTTCCTTTCTTTTATTCCTCTTAAACTGAGCAGTTTCCAAATTAGTCTTTCATGGGGGGGACTATCAGAAACTTTCTTAAAGTCTAGATATATACAATCCATATCATTCTTGAAAAAAGTTTTGAATGACATAGTAGTATAAGTTTGATATTTGCAGCCCGGAAACTAGTTTTACTAGTTAGTAAGTTGTTGCTTTGTATTTTATTCACTTTCTTCTAACTAATGTATTCTATTTTTACAACACTAATATAAAAGGTCTTCCCTGTCTCCTATATCAAATACTGTCACAATGTGTGCGATCTTTCACCTGTCCGCTATTTTACCCTCATGTAGTGAAATCTAAAACAAAACAAACTCCATCATAGTTAGCAAAGCTTTTCTTCACCTTCATATAAAACACATGGCGATGTAATCTAGTTCTGTTGATTTTTTTTCTTTTCAGTATGCAAAAGTAATTACTTTCCTTCTTCTTTAGTTATGGCAGTATTTTTTCATTTCAGCTGTTTGTCTGAAATTCAAATACTTTACATTTAATTTTTTTTATGAACACACACACTTTCTACGTATAACCTCACATATCTCCTTTTCAACTTCGGTGAATTTATCATCTTCGTTCATTCTTTGTATTATGTTCTATGTTGCGCTTGTCCAATCACCCCCGCCCTCCAAGTTTTCTTTCTTATTCTCTCCTTTTAATTGTTTATTTCTGATTTGCTTCAATCTCTGATAATTTTATTCGTCCTATTTCCTTCGTCCTAATTTCCTCGTCCTATACTGGTTCCAAGTCCTCTCCTTTTCCCAGATCTTCAGCATTTTCCATTAAATCACGCTTGTTTTTTCTTGTATTTATTTTTTTAAATGAAGTGTTCAATTCCGTTTTCTAATACG
Source organism: Cherax quadricarinatus (assembly GCF_038502225.1). Classification (NCBI taxonomy): domain Eukaryota; kingdom Metazoa; phylum Arthropoda; class Malacostraca; order Decapoda; family Parastacidae; genus Cherax; species Cherax quadricarinatus. The sequence goes on along the minus strand of NC_091332.1, from coordinate 15,092,547 downwards.
TAACAGAACTCTTTATACTAATTATTTGTCTCTTGTATTATATCAAATTTAGTTTTTCTACAACTGTGTGTGTTTGGGGAGGCGGAGAATGATTAGGTGGTGTTTGCATCCTTTTTATATACAACAGTGAATTTATTCCTTTGTGACTATCTTTTAATAATTTATTTATATTCCATATGTCTGTCTTTTACTGGTTGTCCTCTGCAATATTTTCCTTCTCCTCCTGCTTCTTCTCTTTCCTCCCTTCCATCCTATCTATCCTCCCTCCTTTCCCAATATCCTTCCCTACCAATTCCCTTCCTCTGTCTCTTTCGTCCTACCTCCCCTTCCCATTTCCACCATGAAGATGAGTGAAAGTGTGAGAGTGATAAAGTGCAAGAAAGATGGGATAAGGAAGAAAGTAGAGATAAAGGAAAAAAAAAAAACTTGAGGCGAAGTAGGGAGTGTGTCAGTCGTCCAGGGTTGGTAATGGAGAAGTTGCCACCAGCCAGACATGTTTACGTCTCACCTGGCTCTCGCCTCACCTGCTAAACCGACATATTTTTTTATACCAAACTACGTGTTTGCTAGCACTAAACTTCCCTTACTCTTATCTATCTTCTTATCGTTAATTTTTTTTGGCGACACTCTTCCATTAGTTCTCGCTCTCCCACTACTACGGCGCTTTACCTTTTTTTTCGTTGTATTCAAGGGTTCACTAGTTAAGGAAAGGTGTTCATAAGTAAAATGCTATTCTCCTATTAAGGTTTAGTTGATGCAGGTGAACGGCTCTTATCCTTGGAAAGAATTTGATTACCTACCATTCCTCGAGGAGCTGCATGACCGCTTCGGGTTTACCGCTCCCCATAAAATATTTCGTAACTCTTAAATATTTATTTAATTCCTCGGTCATTCGAGAGATTAAAATTATTATATTATCGTTTATCTATTTTACTGAGGTTTCCATTAATTAACTCGCTCAAGTATGTAGGTTAATATGTGAGCTTTCGCTTATTAATGATGCTAACTAAATTACTCACTAACATCATTTGCTTACTTGCTTAATTGGTTCCTTCACTCTTCGCTCAACACCTATGCTCAGTGGTAGGCCAGAAGCTGTAGCTCATCACCTGCATAGCTGAGAAGGCATAACGACACCACTAGATTTCCAGGCTTAGTAACTTTAATCCACATACAGAAGAGAAGTCCATTACAAAATTAAACAATGATTTCAAAGTAATGACAATAAATATATACTCGGAGACTCACTACCCAGCTACACTCCGCAAAGGGTTAGTTAGCTGCAATCATAAAAATTGTAATCATAAAAATTATCATTAATTCCTAGCTTGCCATAGGATCTAGGCTATTCGAAACAAAACTTCCAACATATTTTTAAGTAAATATACTTAAGAATATAGCCATACAATCCATTACACACCTTGGATGAATATAGTTAAATCATTATTGAATAATAATAACTAAAGTATTAATACATAAACGCATAATTCATAAAAAAGGCAAATATTTTCACCAGAGTGAGAATTAACACCTTAATAGGAACTAGAATATAAGTGTTAGTAGTATTTATATATATTTTTACTGAAGACTCCTTAAAGTCACTCCACGCGCTAATCAAGAAATATATAGAAAATTTTTAAATGTTACATTTTATGGAGGCTTTACGGATTTGGAAAATAATGCAAAAATTAAATCAAGTATACGAAATGTACGCGGCTAAGGAACAAGCTTCAAATGAGCGGTACTAGTACAAAAATGCGTACAGTAGTGGTAAAATTTTGAAAGAAAAGTATAATTATTCCTTAATCATGTTTTCATAGATTGATGACAGGATTTATAAGGGACCGGGGCATTTATATATCATTGGTAAATATACTGGTGTGTTCATACGACATTATGCTGTTAATGGCATTTTACTGAAAAGACGTTTCGTCCACCAGGGATTTTTTTCAGTTACCGCTCAGAGAATTGGTAATGTCCCTGGTGGACGAAACGTCTTCTCAACAAAACTCAATAAACCGCATAGTGTGTTTTATACACAGGAGAGTATTTATTAAAGGGGTTCAGGATAACCTGTGGTTACACCTTGAAGGAACGTAGAGAAGCAACTGGTGAAAAATATATTATCTCTGGATGATTTTACCGTGATGAAATAAAAACAGCCTATGATTTATAAAAAAAATATATAATTTTCTTGCTACTCCAGAAGAAATTTAGCACTAAAATAATATAGTGTGTTAACATAACTGACATTTTTGCATTATGTAAAGTACCATTACATCAAGAACTAAAAAAAAAATGATCAATCTATATCCATTTCATTCGGTATCAGTTACTACTGTAAGAATTACGTCTGAATTATTAGCACGAAAAAGAACTCTTGCCTGTCTACTTTGTTAACCCTAAAGTGATTCATATATATTTAATACTAGAGTGAGGGGCCACAAACCTCATTTCAGTTTTTCTGAAGAGGAGCTGTGACGGAGTCAATAATGTATCTCCTGTGAATATGATCAATATAGCAAGACATGATCTCATTTCCAATTGAAAGGTGGTTGCATATGCTATGTTCTTCCACACCTGAGCTCTCACTTCTAGGAATCTCAGCTTTTACTACGAATATTGCCTACTTAACACTGAAATAGTTTATGGTATCATTAACTTATGAGTGTGAGTGTGTGTGTGTGTGTGTGTGTGGAAGGGGGGTAATTTGATACAAAGCGGGAGGCGGGAGTTTTCACAGTTGCACTTTGCTGATGACAGTTCTTATCTAGGATTCTGAAAAAAAATTACTAAAATTTATGGACGAGTCTGGCGAGTAAGTAAAAAGAAATAAAGTGACCATATAAAAAGAGCAAAATGATGAGGGTAACAAAAAGTCTAGGCAATAACAGACTGAATAACAGATTGGAGGGAGAGAGCAAGGAAGAAGTGGATAAATTTAGATATCTGGGAATAGACACGTCAACAGATGGGTCTATGAAAGACGAGGTGAACTATAGAATAGATGAGGGGGAAATGTTGAAACATCTGTGGAAAGAGATAAGTTTATCTATGGAGGAAACAAATGAATGCACAAGTATATAATGGTACCAACACTTTTATATGGTTTTGAAGCATGGATTTTGAATGCTGCAGCGAGGAGGTTGGATGGTTTGGTTAATACTAACTTTGTCCTAAAGTTTGTAGATTCGAGCTTCCTCTTCGACCAATAATTTATATATATATATATATATATATATATATATATATATATATATATATATATATATATATATATATATATATATATATATATATATATATATATATATATATATATATATATATATATATATATATATATATATATATATATATATATATATATATATATATATATATATATATATATATATATATATATATATATATATATATATATATATATATATATATATATATATATATATATATATATATAAGGACCAAACCTGTCAAAAGTATCATCTTCAAATGATATCCAGTTTTAATGACTTTTCAGATGCTTTTTCATCAATCTTCAGACTCAAAAGCTTTACCACATTGATGTAAAATGCTTAAATATCACAATTTCATAACAGTTAATAGTCTAATTAAAATATGAATTAAGTAACAGCACTAGATTAATAAAACCTACAGGGTGATATAAATTATAGGTCAGTATAACTATAGATTAGTGCTTAACTTCATTACCCGATAGGTCAATATAAGCTATATGTTAGTGAAAGGGTATGTAATGAGACTACTCCCAGAGCTAAAGTGAATTAAATATAAGGAGAGTCAAAAAGAACTGATCCTAACTACATTAAAGGATGGATGAACCATGGGAGACAAAGTAACGCTATATACAAAATACTCAAAGCTTGATAGTATGCTGAGGAACAGACTGTTCGAGAGGCTGGTAACATGTACACAAGGGGACAGTTGGAAATTAGGCCGACTACTCACTGGAGTGTCAGGAAGTGGAATGACCTAGATGAATTAGTAGTGAAGGCATACTCCGTAAATAGTTTTAAAAATAGGTATGACAGGGCCCACGAAGCAAGGGGAAGTAAATCCAGCAAATGACAAGAAGGTCGAAAAGATGAAACTCAAATTCTTCCAACCACAAATAAACGAGTGCACACACACAAACACACCTCGTCTTCCTTATTTTATTATACCAGTGAAACATGGGCAGTAATGTGCAAATATTCTGTGCTATAAATTGTCCACCAAGTCCTGGGAAGCTAGTTTGAAGTCTTCCAACTCAAGTTGTAGACTTTCTTGCCGACGGCGAGATATTTATCTGCAAGGCCAGGGAGCCAGTGGGAATTTCTTTAATACTGTCGGGTATTTCTCCTGCTTACTCGCTCGCTCTCTCTCTCTCTCTCTCTCTCTCTCTCTCTCTCTCTCTCTCTCAGAACACTTATTATTGGTTCCAAAACTTTCTGCTTCACGAATCTGGAAAATAAGTTATCGAGTGCCCATCCTCACTACTGTGGATTATATTCCCTCACGTCTTTCTCTCTAGTTCCTAAAACTCTTATAATTCTCTTAATTCTAATAATTTCTATAATCCGATTGTCTTGACATTTCGAGTCTTTCTTCCCATTCCAGACTAGAATTTTGAGGGAAGGGGTCTATAAAAACGACTTAACATACCTATACAAGACAGGTTGCTGCTATTGTAACCAACATGACTCAATGGTTCAAGTGCTGGAAGAACACAGGTAGCCACAGATTCAATATCAACTCGGTTTATCTTCGATATTTAAAGTCGTCCACTACGGTTTTAGAGAGAGTGTGTTAGTTACCATTCTGTCCTAGGCACATGTCGATTAGACACTAGGCCTGCTGTATATGCGTGTGCGTGCGTGTGATGTGTACTCACCTAGTTCTCACATAGTTGTGGTTGCAGAGGTCGAGTCATAGCTCCTGGCCCCGCCTCTTCACTGGTCGCTACTGGGTCACTCTCCCTGAACCATGAGCTTTGTCATACCTCTGCTTAAAGCTATGTATGGATCCTGCCTCCACTACATCGCTTCCCAAACTATTCGACTTCCTGACTACTCTGTGACTGAAGAAATACTTCCTAACATCCCTGTGATTCATCTGTGTCTTCAGTTTATAACTGTGTCCCCTTGTTGCTGTGTGTGTGTTACCATTTTGTCATAGGCACATGTCGATTAGACACTAGGCCTGTTGTACATGCGTGCGCGTGTGTCGTGTGTGTGTGTGTGTGTGTGTGTGTGTGTGTGTGTGTGTGTCTGTATGTGTGTCTGTGTGTGTGTCTGTGTGTGTGTCTGTGTGTGTGTCTGTGTGTGTGTCTGTGTGTGTGTCTGTGTGTGTGTCTGTGTGTGTGTCTGTGTGTGTGTGTCTGTGTGTGTGTGTGTCTGTGTGTGTGTCTGTGTGTGTGTGTGTGTGTCTATGTGTGTGTGTTATATGGCATACACAGTGTACAGAAATATTAATTATCCTGATTATGGTGATTGTTTACCAAAACGTTGATTTATAAAAAAAAAAATGTATTTTATAAGAAATAGTTGTTCCTGTCTCCCCCTGGTGAACAATCATCTTCATCATCATCATCTGTAAATTAATCTATCTTCTGTACACAATGATACATTTGTATTCGAAAACTAAGAGTAAAAATAAGTAAAAACTACTAATGTTGGTTTAACTCTGAAAACTATAAAGGTACCAGAAAAGCATGTTACCTCGAGAAAGGGTAAGCAAGAACTGAAACACACACACTGGACCATTCAAAGTTAAAATAAGAAAATCAGTCTAATAAATAAGAAAATCAGTCTAATAAATAAGAAAATCAGTAATAAATATAAATGAATGAATAAAATTTAAATGAGTAAGTGACTGAAGTGATTTACAATGTGGGTTCATTAGTTTCATTATTTATAAATATTTTGAAGTTGCTGCGCACGACATGCGGCCCGCGGGCCGCTGTTTGCCGACCCCTGACTTGAAAGTTCCAGGTTAATCAACACAACTTGCTATTTTGGCTTATATAGCAACGCTCTTCTTGCCGAATAAGGCAAGCGAAAATTTGTGCATGCAATAATTTCGCAAAAAGTCATTTTGAACCTAACGAAATATATTTAGTTGGATTTGACTAAATTAAATTGAGCTTGTTATAATAAGGTTAGGCAAGTTTCCTAATGCTCTTCTGGTACAAAATTATTAATTTTTACATTGACATAAATGAAAAGAAAATATATATTTAAACGTACAGGAGAAAATTTTAGAAAGGACTTAATTTTAAACGAGTTCTTACTAAATGACCAGTTTTAAATATGTACGACACGACACCACACACACACACACACACACACACACACACACACACACACACACACACACACACACACGTGAAGCAGTATCGCTAAATAGTGCTCCCAGGATTTAGCGTTCTAGTGGCTGTCCTAAGATATTATTAGCGGTCATCGTACGTGAGTGAATCAGTGAACATACCTACAAGAGTGTAATAGCTTTCAAGAGTGCGAATAATGTGATAGGATCAAGAATTTTACAATTTAAATTTGAATGAAATTTGAGTGAGGGAGGGTAGCACTCAGCTGATCAGGCTACTGGCCGCAGTGTTGACACAAAATATCCAAACAGTTAATTGGGTTAACGGTGTGATCTGAAATATTAACAAATACATATGTTGGTTGATTATAGCAGCAGTGTAGTGATAAGGTCATAAAAGAGTGATTAAGTAAATACTGAAAGTAAGAAAAATTAGTCAATCCCCAGCTGTTGGTGTTGTGAATGTAGCTAACATCATCAGACTTGTTATGACCATAATACTGTACTAAAGAAAAAAGAGGGAATACCAAGTCTTAAAAGAAAAAGAAAATAAAAACTTGAATGCATGATAAAGTTCCTGAAGGAGTTACAAAATTGAAGGAGTTGATAGACGACCAGCAGGAACCTCCATTGTTGTGCAGACGACGTCACTTGCCTATTTGTGGTTAATTTTGGTTAGTGTCTAAAGTCTCAAGTGTCTCGCCCTGCTGGTTGTATGCTATACCATCTCTCTCTCCCTATTTCAGTATCAGGAGATAGATAGTGGTTAGTAAATTATCTAAATATCGCCAGGTAAACTCCAGAAGTTGTGTAGCCTAGTGAACCCCCCCCCCCCCCCCGTTTTTCTGAGGGACAAGCTAATAAACAAGTACGCACATACAAACACACGTGTGCACCCGTAATTATTGTTATAATAAACATTAGTATATAATAATAAGGAATTGAGTGAGAAAAAATAATCCTATAATCTTCAAAAAGTAAAGTAGCCTAGTGTGCGGAGATCTGGGCCGGGAGAGTACCGGTGAACCAACAACAATAACAAATAGTGTTAACGTAACCCCCCCCCCCTCTTTTTCAAAGAACGACAAGCTAGTAAACACACACACACACAAACACAAGTGTACGCAATTAATATTATATAGTATATATTAGTGCATATAATAAGGAATTGATTGTGAATTTTTTTTTATAATCTTCAAAAGAGTAGCGTAGCCTAGTGTGCGACGCACACCCACACACCCACACACACACACACACTCACACACACCCACACACACCCACACACACCCACACACACACACACCCACACACACCCACACACACCCACACACACCCACACACCCACACACACCCACACACACCCACCCACACACCCAACCACACACCCAACCACACACCCAACCACACACCCAACCACACATCCACCCACACACCCAACCACACACCCACCCACACACCCACCCACACACCCACCCACACACCCACCCACACACCCACACACCCACCCACACACCCACCCACACACCCCCACACCCACACACACCCACACACACCCACACACACCCACACACCCACCCACACCCACCCACACACACCCACACCCACCCACACACCCCCACACCCACCCACACACACCCACACACACACACAAACACACACCCACACACACCCACACACACCCACACACCCACACACACCCACCCACACACCCACCCACACACCCACCCACACACCCACCCACACCCCCCCCCACCCCTCCCCACACACACACGCAACACACACACAACACACACACACACACACACACATATTTCCAGACACACATACACTCCCCCCCTCCCCCACCGACATCTCACTCCTTCACCTGATCCCTCCCCTCCCTCTTTCACCCTCCCCCTCCCCACCTCTCCCTCACCCACTTACCCACTTGCTTCACTCTCCTTCCCACTCCCCCTCACCACTACTCTCCTATATAGCCACAGTTCCTCCTCTACCTCCCCCCCCCCACACTCTGACATATACAATACTAACCTAACATACAGAATTACATAGGTTTCCCACTCTGAGGCAATCAGGATAAAACAAAAATGGGTTGCCAGAGAGCAACAAGAAAACCCAAGGGACAGGAGGAGGAAACTGCAAAGGAAGATTGGGCAGCAGAGCTCACAAAAAGGGAACAAGAATGGGAAAAGAAACTAGAAGAACTTAGCATGAGAATGGAAGAGAGGATAGACATGGAAAGCAGGAAGTGGGAGGTGAAAGTCAAAGCAGCAGAGGCCAGGATACAGAGTTTAGAAGAGGAACTGGAAAATCTGAAACAGCCTAAAGAACTAAAGAACATTATGGGATTGACAACAGAGACCGCTACCTCAGCCACAAATAAGGGGACTGTAGGGAAAGGAGGAGCAAAACTGCATGTAGAAGCTCTATCAGTGGAGACTGTAGTAAATGAAAGAGCTAAGCTATATGTGGAGGCCCTAAAAGACCACAACAGAGCCCAGGGAAAGCCGAGATGGGAAAATGACAGGCCACTGAGCCCATGTACAGTAGCTAGTGAAACTGAAGAAAGGAAAGCTGCAATGGAGGAAATCAAATTGAATGAGGGGATACACAGGGATATGCAGTGGGAGAATGAAAGGGTGAGGTCAGTCTTTGTGTATGGGCTACAGGAAGTTGAAGGGGAAACATATGAAGCAAGAAAACAAGGGGAAAAAAAAGCAATTGAAAGCATCATGAAAGTAATCGGAGAAGACGACATGACCCAGCTGGAAAATTTTCGGAGAATAGGGGGGTTTGTAAAAAAAAGAAACCGGCCAGTGAAAGTGACCTTCAAGGCAGAATCGACTCGGAACAGGATACTGCAGGAAAAAGCACGATTAAGGGACATGCCGGGATACAGGAAGGTGTATCTCGACTGCGACAGAACACAAGACGAAAGGCGGAAACTGAGAGAGATGGTACAAAGGCGAAAGGAGGAAAGAGAGGGGATGGAGAAGACAGACAGGAGATCCCAGACACAGGAAGATCAAATACAACCTCCCTCACAGCTTCCTATAGAAGCCTCCCAACCAGGTCAACCCCAGTGCAGCCAAACACTCTAAACCACAACACCCATGCCATATCCAATGCCCCCACCCACTACATTACAAACTCCACCCCCACAGCAACCACCCATAGTTCCTTATCAGGTCTCCCACTTCCCCAACCCCAATACACCTCCCAGACCACAGTCTTAGAAAAGAAGTTGAAGGTATGGTATACAAATGCAGATGGAATAACAAATAAGTATGAGGAGTGGCACGAAAGAATCAAGGAGACATCCCCAGACATAATAGCACTCACAGAAACAAAACTCACCAGAATAATAACAGATTCAATCTTTCCACCCGGATATCAAATCTTCAGGAAAGACAGAGGGAGGAGAGGGGGAGGAGGAGTTGCACTGCTCATTAAAAGCCAGTGGGGTTTTGAGAAAATGGAAGGAATGGATGGCAAGGGTGAAAGGGACTACTTAGTAGGAACAATCCAGTCTGAGGGACATAAGGTGATAATTGCAGTAATGTACAACCCACCACAGAACTGCAGGAGACCAAGAGAAGAATACAATGAGAGCAACAGAGCCATGGTCGACACACTAGCCGAGGTGGCCAGGAGAGCACACGTGGGGGGAGCAAAGTTACTAGTTATGGGTGATTTCAATCACAAGGAGATTGACTGGGAAAACCTGGAGCCCCATGGGGGTTCCGAAACATGGAGAGCCAAGATGATGGATGTAGTACTGGAAAACCTCATGCATCAACATGTTAGAGACACTACCAGAGAGAGAGGAGAAGATGAACCAGCAAGACTGGACCTTGTATTCACCTTGAGTAGTTCAGACATCGAGGATATCTTGTATGAAAGGCCCCTGGGAGCTAGTGATCATGTGGTTCTGTGCTTCGACTACATAGTTGAGCTCCAAGTGGAGAGAGTAGCAGGAATAGGATGGGAAAAACCAAACTACAAAAGGGGGAACTACTCAGGCATGAGGAACTTCCTTCAAAACATTCAGTGGGAGAGGGAACTGACAGGAAAACCAGTACAAGAAATGATGGACTATGTGGCAACAAAATGCAAGGAGGCAGAGGAGAGGTTTGTTCCCAAGGGAAACAGAAATAATGGGAAGAACAGAACGAGTCCTTGGTTCACCCAAAGGTGTAGGGAGGCAAAAACTAGGTGTACTAGAGAATGGAAAAGGTACAGAAGACAGAGAACTCAGGAAAATAAAGAGATTAGCCGAAGAGCCAGAAATGAATATGCACAGATAAGAAGGGAGGCTCAGCGACAATATGAAAATGACATAGCATCGAAAGTCAAGACTGACCCGAAGCTGTTGTACAGCCACATCAGGAGGAAAACAACAGTCAAGGACCAGGTAATCAGACTGAGGAAGGGTGATGGGGAATTCACAAGCAACGACCGAGAGGTATGTCAGGAGCTCAACACGAGATTTAAAGAAGTATTTACAGTGGAAACCAGTAGGACTCCAGGAAATCAGAACAGGGGGGTACACCAGCAAGTGCTGGATGAGGTACATATAACCAAGGAGGAAGTGAAGAAGATGCTATGCGAACTTGACACCTCAAAGGCGGTGGGACCAGACAACATCTCTCCGTGGGTCCTTAAAGAGGGAGCAGAGATATTGTGTGTGCCATTAACAAAGATCTTCAACACATCATTTGAAACTGGGCAACTCCCTGAGGTATGGAAGATGGCAAATGTAGTCCCAATTTTTAAAAAGGGAGACAGACATGAGGCACTAAACTACAGACCTGTATCACTAACGTGTATAGTATGCAAGGTCATGGAGAAGATCATCAGGAGGAGAGTGGTGGAGCACCTGGAAAGAAACAAGTGTATAATTGACAACCAGCATGGTTTCACGGAAGGAAAATCCTGTGTCACAAATCTACTAGAGTTTTATGACAAGGTGACAGAAGTAAGACAAGAGAGAGAGGGGTGGATCGACTGCATTTTTTTGGACTGCAAAAAGGCCTTCGACACAGTTCCTCACAAGAGGTTACTGAGAAAGATAGAAGATCAGGCACACATAACAGGAAAGGCACTGCAATGGATCAGAGAATACCTGACAGGGAGGCAACAACGAGTCATGGTACGTGACGAGGTGTCAGAGTGGGCGCTTGTGACAAGCGGGGTTCCACAGGGGTCAGTCCTAGGACCTGTGCTGTTCTTGGTATATGTGAACGACATAACGGAAGGGATAGACTCAGAAGTGTCCTTGTTTGCAGATGATGTGAAGTTAATGAGAAGAATCAAATCGGATGAGGATCAGGCAGGACTACAAAGAGACCTGGACAGGCTACAAGCCTGGTCCAGCAACTGGCTCCTTGAGTTTAACCCTGCCAAATGCAAAGTCATGAAGATTGGGGAAGGGCAAAGAAGACCGCAGACACAATATAGTTTAGATGGCCAAAGACTGCAAACCTCACTCAAGGAAAAAGATCTGGGGGTGAGTATAACACCGAGCATATCTCCTGAGGCGCACATAAATCAGATAACTGCTGCAGCATACGGGCGCCTGGCAAACCTACGGATAGCGTTCCGATACCTCAGTAAGGAGTCGTTCAAGACCCTGTATACCATTTACGTCAGGCCCATACTGGAGTATGCAGCACCAGTTTGGAATCCACACCTAGTCAAGCACGTCAAGAAATTAGAGAAAGTGCAAAGGTTTGCAACAAGACTAGTCCCAGAGCTACGGGGATTGTCCTACGAAGAAAGGTTGAGGGAAATCGGCCTGACGACACTGGAGGCCAGGAGGGTCAGGGGAGACATGATAACGACATATAAAATACTGCGCGGAATAGACAAGGTGGACAAAGACAGGATGTTCCAGAGATGGGACACAGACACAAGAGGTCACAATTGGAAGTTGAAGACTCAGATGAATCGAAGGGATGTTAGGAAGTATTTCTTCAGTCATAGAGTAGTCAAGTCATGGAATAGTCTAGAGAGTGAAGTAGTGGAGGCGGGAACCATACATAGTTTTAAGGCGAGGTATGATAAAGCTCATGTAGCAGGGAGAGAGAGGACCTAGTAGCAATCAGTGAAGAGGCGGGGCCAGGAGCTATGACTCGACCCCTGCAACCACAAATAGGTGAGTACAAATAGGTGAGTACACACACAGTATACGTCGTCCCTATTAAACCGAGCTGCCAAAATTTTATTTTAGAGATTAAGAGATACATTTTTCATTTTAAGTGTATTTTTCTTTCTAGGTTTGCACCAAGCCTAACTTAGACACCTCACCTAACCTAATCCAGTGTAATTTATTTTAGCCTAATAATTAAAAAAATATTCAAGATAATGAAAATAAATTTATATATATATATATATATAAGTAGTGAAAATTTCCACTGGGGGGCTCCTTCCGGTTTAGGGCCTTCCACTGGGAGGCTCCTTCCGGTTTGGGCCTTCCACTGAGCGAGGTATCCGGTCTAGGACCAGCAGCTGGAGGGTCACCTTTTCACACCTAGGTGTTACTTCCCGTTTTGTCCATGACCTCGCCCTCGAGACTACCTCACCCTTGACCCCCCCAACCAATACCCCCGCCCACGACCCCCCCCCCCTTCGCGACCCCGCCGTCGCGCCGCGCGCCCGCCCCGCGCGCCCGCGCGCGCGCCCGCCCGCGCCCTTCGCGACCCCCCGCCGCGCGCCCACCCGCGCGCCCGCCCGCGCCCTTCGCGAGCCCCGCCGCGCCTTCTGCTGCGCCTTCTGCAGCGTCGTCCGGATCGCCCCCGCGCCTCGAATTTTTTCCGATTTTTTTCGAATTTTTTTTGAATTTCATTTTCTTTTGCTCTCCATCTCCTCGGATCAAATTTTTGGATTACCCCTCCCACTTTCACCCACCCCCCACCTCAAATTTTTCTCGATAATACCATGACTCCATCTCCTCGAATCAATTTTTTTGGATCCCCCTATGGGTTTTCGAAATTCTCCATCTCCTTGGATCAAGGTTTTTTTTTTGGATTGTCCCTCCTTCCACCCCCCACCCCCCCCAACCCCAAAAATTTCTCAATATTACAAGTTTTTGCATTCCCCCCTATGGTGGTTTTCGAAATTCTCCATCTCCTTGGATCAAATTTTTGGATTACCCCTCCCACTTTCACCCCCCCCCCGAACCCCAAAATTTCTCGATAATACAAGTTTTGGATTCCCCCCTATGGGGGTTTCGAAATTCTTATGATCTCCTCGGATCCCCCCTCCCACTTTCACCCCCACCCCAAAATTTCTCGAAATCAAAAGTCTCCATCTCCTCGGATCAAATTTTTGGATTACCCCTCTCACTTTCACTCCCACCCCAAAATTTCTCGATAATACCAAGACTCCATCTCCTTGGATCAAGGTTTTTTGGATTCCCCCCTCTGGGGGTAAGCATTCAAATGAACTCCTCCTATGGGGCATGGTGCTCTCTCTTACTACAGGGATCGACACCATGCCTAACCCTTCTAGGGTAGGGCAGGTGCCTGAGTCCGAGCCTTTAGCTCATAAGACTGTCATTCCCATTTGCTCCCTTGGGGCGGGGATGGCAGACCAGAGAGGCCTAGCTTGTGGCTAGGCCTGGGGACAGTTGGTCCCAAAGATGAGGAGGTACTTGTGCCTCTTCCCATGGGAGACTTAGGTCTCAGACACTCCCTAAAGAGGGAGCCAAGGCCGGGCCACCACTTGGACAAGGCCCGGGCCGGGAGAATACCGGCTAATATTTAATAATAAATAAAATTACTACAGGTCTAAACAAGTGTGACGTCATTATTCCTCTCATTAATGTGTTTACTCGACGGTCAGTGACGTCACGCGATGACCCCCACACACACAGGCTGAATCTTGTCTACCCTTTTAGTTAATAAGGGGACATAATACATCAGAAAGGCACATTTTTTCGTTAATACCCACAATTTCTTTACAACACAAGTCTAGACATTTTTAACTATTTCATCTCAGGTCACTCCCCACGAAGTAACCTCCCCCCCACCCTCCCAAACCCTCACACTCCAACCAACACCTCACAATTTTCACTCATAACTCCAATTTTTCTCGTTTTAACCCTTTTTGTTCATTAAAGTTAATAAGGGGACACAATACATCAGAAAAAAAAGTCACAAAAACTAACTCAAACACTTTTACTTTGAACATCTTCAAAACACTATCATAAATCATTTGAATACTCACATAAACACCTTTATACATTTCCAAACAACACTGAAATACTCCAAAACATCATTCGAACACCCCCAAAATCACCTCTGAATACTCCCAGAACACCTTCATAAGTACTCTTGCACATCATTTGAACACCTTCATAAGTACTCTCATAATCATTTGTACACCTTCAAAAAACACCTTTGAATACTCACATAAACACCCTTGAACACCTTCAAAACACCTTCAAAGCACTCTCATAATCATTTGAACACACTCAAAACACCTTTGAATAACCTCAAAACACCTTTAAACACCTTCAAAACACCCTTGAACACCTTCAAAACACCCTTGAACACCTTCAAAAACAACATTTGAACACACTCAAAAACACCTTTGAACATTTCTAAAACACTATTTGAGTACTCCCAAATAAGATTTGACATCTCTAATTTATCTGCACTTACACATTTCATTAAATTACAACTCATCCCTCAATCTCCAGACTAGGCATTTTCTCGTTTTTACCCTTTTAGTTCATTAAAGTTATTAAGGGGACACAATACATCAGAAAAAAAGTCACAAAAACTAACTCAAACACTTTACTTTGAACACCCCCAAAACACTCTCATAATCATTTGTACACCTTCAAAAAACACCTTTGAATACTCACATAAACACCCTTGAACACCTTCAAAACACCTTTGAATAACCTCAAAACACCTTTGAACACCTTCAAAACACCCTTGAACACCCTTGATCACCTTCAAAAAAAACAACATTTGAACACACTCAAAACACCTTTGAACACCTTTGAACATTTCCAAACAACACTGAAACACTTCCAAAAACACCATTTGAGTACTCCCAATTACACCACTGAATACTACTAAAACACCGCTGAATTCAATCAAAACACCCTTCAACACCTTCAAAACACCTTTGAACACCTTTGAACACCTTTGAACATTTCGAAAAACACTATTTGAGTACTCCCAATTACACCACTGATTACTACTAAAACACCGCTGAATTCAATCAAAACACCCTTCAACACCTTCAAAACACCTTTGAACATTTCCAAAAACACTATTTGAGTACTCCCAATTACACCACTGATTACTACTAAAACACCGCTGAATTCAATCAAAACACCCTTCAACACCTTCAAACACCCTTGAACACCTTCAAAACACTCTTGAACACCTTCAAAAACACCTTTGAACATTTCCAAAACACTATTTGAGTACTCCCAATTACACCACTGATTACTACTAAAACACCGCTGAATTCAATCAAAACACCCTTCAACACCTTCAAACACCCTTGAACACCTTCAAAACACTCTTGAATACCTTCAAAAACACCTTTGAACATTTCCAATCAACACTGAAACACTTCCAAAAAAAACACAATTTGAGTACTCCCAATTACACCACTGAATACTACTAAAACACCGCTGAATTCAATCAAAACACCCTTCAACACCTTCAAAACACCCTTCAACACCTTCAAAACACCTTTGAACATTTCCAAAAACACTATTTGAGTACTCCCAATTACACCACTGATTACTACTAAAACACCGCTGAATTCAATCAAAACACCCTTCAACACCTTCAAACACCCTTGAACACCTTCAAAACACTCTTAAACACCTTCAAAAACACCTTTGAACATTTCCAAAACACTATTTGAGTACTCCCAATTACACCACTGATTACTACTAAAACACCGCTGAATTCAATCAAAACACCCTTCAACACCTTCAAACACCCTTGAACACCTTCAAAACACTCTTGAATACCTTCAAAAACACCTTTGAACATTTCCAATCAACACTGAAACACTTCCAAAAAAAACACAATTTGAGTACTCCCAATTACACCACTGAATACTACTAAAACACCGCTGAATTCAATCAAAACACCCTTCAACACCTTCAAAACACCTTTGAACACCTTCAAAACACATTTGAACACCTTCAAAACACCTTTGAACACCTTTGAACATTTCCAAACAACACTGAAACACTTCCAAAAACACCATTTGAGTACTCCCAATTACACCACTGAATACTACTAAAACACCGCTGAATTCAATCAAAACACCCTTCAACACACTCAAAACACCTTTGAATAACCTCAAAACACCTTTGAACACCTTCAAAACACCTTTGAACATTTCCAATCAACACTGAAACACTTCCAAAAAACACAATTTGAGTACTCCCAATTACACCACTGAATACTACTAAAACACCGCTGAATTCAATCAAAACACCCTTCAACACCTTCAAAACACCTTTGAACACCTTTGAACACCTTCAAAAAAAACATTTGAACACACTCAAAACACCTTTGAATAACCTCAAAACACCTTTGAACACCTTCAAAACACCCTTGAACACCCTTGATCACCTTCAAAAAAAACAACATTTGAACACACTCAAAACACCTTTGAACACCTTTGAACATTTCCAAACAACACTGAAACACTTCCAAAAACACCATTTGAGTACTCCCAAATACACCACTGATTACTAAAACACCACTGAATACACTCAAAACACCACCAAAATCACCATAAACTAAGATCAACACCCACATCCCACAACACCCACAATTTTTTCTCGTTTTATCTAATTTCATCAGAAACCTAACCTAAAATATATTGGAACACTTCCAAAATACATTAGAGTACTCCAGAATTACTTTGAACGACTCCATTTTTTTTTGGATATTTCCAAATTAGTTTTGAAAACTTTATCGTAAAATCGAACATTATTTTTCTTGTTGGTAAACACACTCAATGGTAGAAATATTTACTCGATTTCCGAATAGAAACACTTTCCTCGCTCTGAGAGACTCATTGTGGGTCACCCCTTCCCCCCCAACACCACTGGGTAATGCGGTTCACACCCAAGGTAGAACATAACACCTGCGTCAACTCAGGACAGACAGACGCCATGAAATGCGGGTAACATCCAAGGTAGAAAATCATCTCTTTCCAGACCAACTGTCTATCCTAACCTAACCTAACCTAACCTAACCTAATTCCTAACCTAACCTAACCTCACCTAACCGAACCTAACCTAACTCCATCAATCACCTCTATCCTAACCTAACCTAACCTAACCTAACCCAACCTAACTCCATCAAACACCTCTATCCTAACCTAACCTAACCTATCCTAACCTAACCTAACTCCATCAAACACCTCGAATACTACCTAACTTAACCTAACCTAACCGAACCTAACCTACCGAACCTAACCTAACCTAACCTAACCTATCCTAACCTGTCCTAACCTAACCTAACCTATCCTAAGCTAACCTAACCTAACCTAACCTAACTTATCCTAAGCTAACCTAACCTAACTTATCCTAACCTAACCTATCCTAACCTAACCTAACCTAAAATAACGAACCTAACCTAACTTATCCTAATCTAATCTAACCTAACCTAACTTATCCTAACCTAACCTAACTTATCCTAACCTAACCTAACCTAACCTAAAATAACCTAACCTAACTTATCCTAACCTACTCACTTTACTTTGAACACCTTCAAAACACTCTCATACATCATTTGAGACCCCCTTTTCTCAATATCTCTCATCCACAACCTTTATCATCTCACTACAGAACAACCCCAAGATTACTTCGAACACTCTCATAAAGCATTTGAGTACTCACATAAACACTTTTGAACATTTCCAAACAACACTGAAGCACTTCCAAAATATCATTTTAATTACTCCCAAATAATATTTGACAGCTCTAATTTATCTACACTTACACATTTCATTAAATTACATCTCATCCCCCCAAACTCCTCCCTCATTCTCCAGACTTTACAACATTAGCACAAAAAAAAAAAAATCTAACTCATACACTTATGACATGAGACATTACCATATCTAACACACTGACTAACTTTGAACCAACTCTGAACACCACTGATCTTCTTCAAAAAATGCTCTGCACATCATTTGAACACCTTCAAAAAAACACCATCAAACACCTCCGAATACTCCCAAAAAACACTACTGATTACTACCAAATCACCACTGAATACTACCAATCACCGTCAAACTCACCAGAAACTAAGTTTAACATCACCATCTAACATCCTTTTTATAGAAATCCCCTCAAATCACTATAACCAAGAACTCCCTCCCCATTTGGCGCATGAAAAAAAAAAAAAAAAGCATGAACACAAACCTAATACTCAAACACTTAGTACATGATCACCATCAACTGAAAACATATCTTGTACACACACATAATATAAGACAATCACCAACTACAATCACCCATGTTCACTTACCTCAAAATCACTAATATCACAGAAAACAATCATTTTTATAAACATTTCACACACACACACACAAAAAAAAAAAATCATATTTGACAATATCTAAGCGCACTCACCTCACTACCACCAACACACGATGTCTCACCTCACAGGACCGACGAGCTCACCTCCAGTGACGTCACACTCCCATTGTGTTACTTGGTGGTTGGTAACATCACACCTAACCCCCCTTGTTTCAACCTGTTGTACCCTACATTATCTAAGAACACTATATCCAAGACGATTACCAGATTTTATGATCCCCAACACCAAGATCACAGAAAACACACATTTTTATAATTATTCACACAAAAATCACGATCACCAATTCCATATCATGTTTACCGTCATCTATCAACACTAATCACCAAGATCACCAAAAAATCTAAGATCATGCATCTCAAAACTACTATGATCACTGAAATCACTTATTTTTTAAACATTCGCACAAAAATAAGACATACACAAAAATACCACAACACTTCCACCAACATCTATAACATAACATGAGCACTATAACATATCACTATCACAAAAAAAAATAATACACAGACACCCACATATTATACATTTCAATTGCAAATTTAAGACATGAGACATACACACCAAAATCTAAGACATTCACCTCCAACTAAGACATACACATCACCCCTAAAACTTCCTTATTCATTCCGTATATCTCCTAGAGCTGTTTTAACCCCGACGGATCCATCACGACGTAGGAGCCAGAGGAACCATCACCACTCCAACACCACCTACTACACTCTGGCTCCTACGTCGTGATGGAACCGTCGGGGTTAAAACAGCTCTAGGAGATATACGGAATGAATAAGGAAGTTTTAGGGGTGATGTGTATGTCTTAGTTGGAGGTGAATGTCTTAGATTTTGGTGTGTATGTCTCATGTCTTAAATTTGCAATTGAAATGTATAATATGTGGGTGTCTGTGTATTATTTTTTTTTGTGATAGTGATATGTTATAGTGCTCATGTTATGTTATAGATGTTGGTGGAAGTGTTGTGGTATTTTTGTGTATGTCTTATTTTTGTGCGAATGTTTAAAAAATAAGTGTTTTCAGTGATCATAGTAGTTTTGAGATGCATGATCTTAGATTTTTTGGTGATCTTGGTGATTAGTGTTGATAGATGACGGTAAACATGATATGGAATTGGTGATCGTGATTTTTGTGTGAATAATTATAAAAATGTGTGTTTTCTGTGATCTTGGTGTTGGGGATCATAAAATCTGGTAATCGTCTTGGATATAGTGTTCTTAGATAATGTAGGGTACAACAGGTTGAAACAAGGGGGGTTAGGTGTGATGTTACCAACCACCAAGTAACACAATGGGAGTGTGACGTCACTGGAGGTGAGCTCGTCGGTCCTGTGAGGTGAGACATCGTGTGTTGGTGGTAGTGAGGTGAGTGCGCTTAGATATTGTCAAATATGATTTTTTTTTTTTTTTGTGTGTGTGTGTGAAATGTTTATAAAAATGATTGTTTTCTGTGATATTAGTGATTTTGAGGTAAGTGAACATGGGTGATTGTAGTTGGTGATTGTCTTATATTATGTGTGTGTACAAGATATGTTTTCAGTTGATGGTGATCATGTACTAAGTGTTTGAGTATTAGGTTTGTGTTCATGCTTTTTTTTTTTTTTTTTCATGCGCCAAATGGGGAGGGAGTTCTTGGTTATAGTGATTTGAGGGGATTTCTATAAAAAGGATGTTAGATGGTGATGTTAAACTTAGTTTCTGGTGAGTTTGACGGTGATTGGTAGTATTCAGTGGTGATTTGGTAGTAATCAGTAGTGTTTTTTGGGAGTATTCGGAGGTGTTTGATGGTGTTTTTTTGAAGGTGTTCAAATGATGTGCAGAGCATTTTTTGAAGAAGATCAGTGGTGTTCAGAGTTGGTTCAAAGTTAGTCAGTGTGTTAGATATGGTAATGTCTCATGTCATAAGTGTATGAGTTAGATTTTTTTTTTTTGTGCTAATGTTGTAAAGTCTGGAGAATGAGGGAGGAGTTTGGGGGGATGAGATGTAATTTAATGAAATGTGTAAGTGTAGATAAATTAGAGCTGTCAAATATTATTTGGGAGTAATTAAAATGATATTTTGGAAGTGCTTCAGTGTTGTTTGGAAATGTTCAAAAGTGTTTATGTGAGTACTCAAATGCTTTATGAGAGTGTTCGAAGTAATCTTGGGGTTGTTCTGTAGTGAGATGATAAAGGTTGTGGATGAGAGATATTGAGAAAAGGGGGTCTCAAATGATGTATGAGAGTGTTTTGAAGGTGTTCAAAGTAAAGTGAGTAGGTTAGGATAAGTTAGGTTAGGTTATTTTAGGTTAGGTTAGGTTAGGATAAGTTAGGTTAGGTTAGGATAAGTTAGGTTAGGTTAGATTAGATTAGGATAAGTTAGGTTAGGTTCGTTATTTTAGGTTAGGTTAGGTTAGGATAGGTTAGGTTAGGATAAGTTAGGTTAGGTTAGCTTAGGATAAGTTAGGTTAGGTTAGGTTAGGTTAGCTTAGGATAGGTTAGGTTAGGTTAGGACAGGTTAGGATAGGTTAGGTTAGGTTAGGTTAGGTTCGGTAGGTTAGGTTCGGTTAGGTTAGGTTAAGTTAGGTAGTATTCGAGGTGTTTGATGGAGTTAGGTTAGGTTAGGATAGGTTAGGTTAGGTTAGGATAGAGGTGTTTGATGGAGTTAGGTTGGGTTAGGTTAGGTTAGGTTAGGTTAGGATAGAGGTGATTGATGGAGTTAGGTTAGGTTCGGTTAGGTGAGGTTAGGTTAGGTTAGGAATTAGGTTAGGTTAGGTTAGGTTAGGTTAGGATAGACAGTTGGTCTGGAAAGAGATGATTTTCTACCTTGGATGTTACCCGCATTTCATGGCGTCTGTCTGTCCTGAGTTGACGCAGGTGTTATGTTCTACCTTGGGTGTGAACCGCATTACCCAGTGGTGTTGGGGGGGAAGGGGTGACCCACAATGAGTCTCTCAGAGCGAGGAAAGTGTTTCTATTCGGAAATCGAGTAAATATTTCTACCATTGAGTGTGTTTACCAACAAGAAAAATAATGTTCGATTTTACGATAAAGTTTTCAAAACTAATTTGGAAATATCCAAAAAAAATGGAGTCGTTCAAAGTAATTCTGGAGTACTCTAATGTATTTTGGAAGTGTTCCAATATATTTTAGGTTAGGTTTCTGATGAAATTAGATAAAACGAGAAAAAATTGTGGGTGTTGTGGGATGTGGGTGTTGATCTTAGTTTATGGTGATTTTGGTGGTGTTTTGAGTGTATTCAGTGGTGTTTTAGTAATCAGTGGTGTATTTGGGAGTACTCAAATGGTGTTTTTGGAAGTGTTTCAGTGTTGTTTGGAAATGTTCAAAGGTGTTCAAAGGTGTTTTGAGTGTGTTCAAATGTTGTTTTTTTTGAAGGTGATCAAGGGTGTTCAAGGGTGTTTTGAAGGTGTTCAAAGGTGTTTTGAGGTTATTCAAAGGTGTTTTGAGTGTGTTCAAATGTTTTTTTTTAAGGTGTTCAAAGGTGTTCAAAGGTGTTTTGAAGGTGTTGAAGGGTGTTTTGATTGAATTCAGCGGTGTTTTAGTAGTATTCAGTGGTGTAATTGGGAGTACTCAAATGGTGTTTTTGGAAGTGTTTCAGTGTTGTTTGGAAATGTTCAAAGGTGTTCAAAGGTGTTTTGAGTGTGTTCAAATGTTGTTTTTTTGAAGGTGATCAAGGGTGTTCAAGGGTGTTTTGAAGGTGTTCAAAGGTGTTTTGAGGTTATTCAAAGGTGTTTTGAAGGTGTTCAAGGGTGTTTATGTGAGTATTCAAAGGTGTTTTTTGAAGGTGTACAAATGATTATGAGAGTACTTATGAAGGTGTTCAAATGATGTGCAAGAGTACTTATGAAGGTGTTCTGGGAGTATTCAGAGGTGATTTTGGGGGTGTTCGAATGATGTTTTGGAGTATTTCAGTGTTGTTTGGAAATGTATAAAGGTGTTTATGTGAGTATTCAAATGATTTATGATAGTGTTTTGAAGATGTTCAAAGTAAAAGTGTTTGAGTTAGTTTTTGTGACTTTTTTTTCTGATGTATTGTGTCCCCTTATTAACTTTAATGAACAAAAAGGGTTAAAACGAGAAAAATTGGAGTTATGAGTGAAAATTGTGAGGTGTTGGTTGGAGTGTGAGGGTTTGGGAGGGTGGGGGGGAGGTTACTTCGTGGGGAGTGACCTGAGATGAAATAGTTAAAAATGTCTAGACTTGTGTTGTAAAGAAATTGTGGGTATTAACGAAAAAATGTGCCTTTCTGATGTATTATGTCCCCTTATTAACTAAAAGGGTAGACAAGATTCAGCCTGTGTGTGTGGGGGTCATCGCGTGACGTCACTGACCGTCGAGTAAACACATTAATGAGAGGAATAATGACGTCACACTTGTTTAGACCTGTAGTAAGAGAGAGCACCATGCCCCATAGGAGGAGTTCATTTGAATGCTTACCCCCAGAGGGGGGAATCCAAAAAACCTTGATCCAAGGAGATGGAGTCTTGGTATTATCGAGAAATTTTGGGGTGGGAGTGAAAGTGAGAGGGGTAATCCAAAAATTTGATCCGAGGAGATGGAGACTTTTGATTTCGAGAAATTTTGGGGTGGGGGTGAAAGTGGGAGGGGGGATCCGAGGAGATCATAAGAATTTCGAAACCCCCATAGGGGGGAATCCAAAACTTGTATTATCGAGAAATTTTGGGGTTCGAAGGGGGGGTGAAAGTGGGAGGGGTAATCCAAAAATTTGATCCAAGGAGATGGAGAATTTCGAAAACCCCCATAGGGGGGAATGCAAAAACTTGTAATATTGAGAAATTTTTGGGGTTGGGGGGGGTGGGGGGTGGAAGGAGGGACAATCAAAAAAAAAAACCTTGATCCAAGGAGATGGAGAATTTCGAAAACCCATAGGGGGATCCAAAAAAATTGATTCGAGGAGATGGAGTCATGGTATTATCGAGAAAAATTTGAGGTGGGGGGTGGGTGAAAGTGGGAGGGGTAATCCAAAAATTTGATCCGAGGAGATGGAGAGCAAAAGAAAATGAAATTCAAAAAAAATTCGAAAAAAATCGGAAAAAATTCGAGGCGCGGGGGCGATCCGGACGACGCTGCAGAAGGCGCAGCAGAAGGCGCGGCGGGGCTCGCGAAGGGCGCGGGCGGGCGCGCGGGTGGGCGCGCGGCGGGGGGTCGCGAAGGGCGCGGGGGGGCGCGAGCGCGGGCGCGCGGGGCGGGCGCGCGGCGCGACGGCGGGGTCGCGAAGGGGGGGGGGTCGTGGGCGGGGGTATTGGTTGGGGGGGTCAAGGGTGAGGTAGTCTCGAGGGCGAGGTCATGGACAAAACCGGAAGTAACACCTAGGTGTGAAAAGGTGACCCTCCAGCTGCTATTCCTAGACCGGATCCCTCGCTCAGTGGAAGGCCCAAACCGGAAGGAGCCTCCCAGTGGAAGGCACTAAACCGGAAGGAGACACCCAGTGGAAATTTTCACAACTTATATATATATATATATATATATATATATATATATATATATATATATATATATATATATATATATATATATATATATGTCGTGCCGAATATGTAAAACTGGTCAATTAGCAAGAACTCATTTAAAATTAAGTCCTTTCTGAAATTTTCTCTTATACGTTTAATGATATATATTTTTCATTAATGTTAATGTAAAAATTTTTAATTTTGCACCAAAAGAATCTTATGAAACTTACCTAACCTTATAATAACAAGAGCAATTTATTTTAGCCTAACCCAACTAAATATATTTTACATTTGTTTACAATTATTTAATACTAAACAAACAGTGAAATACATTTTTTCGTTAGGTTCAGAATGATTTTGGTGAAATTATTGCATATACAAATTTTCGCTTATCCTATATGTCAAGATAAGCGTTGCTATTTAAGCCAAGATCGCAAGTTCTGCCTATTCGGCATGACATATTATAATATATATATATATATATATATATATATATATATATATATATATATATATATATATATATATATATATATATAATATCCGTTCTCTGACCTGTTCCCATTATACCCGTTCCCTGTTCTCTCCTCTTCCTGTTTGCCACGTTTCTGCTTCCCCGTTCCCTGTCGCCCGCCCTTCCAACCCTGTTTCCCAGCCCGGCTCTCCTCTCCTCTCATTTCCCATTTAAAGCACCATAAATACAAAGTCGGTTCGCTTGCCGACGGTCATTTCAGTAACAGATCGGTCATTTCTTTACCCGGGCGGTCATTTCTTCCTCCCGTTACGCCCACAGGAGGCTTCAGTAATGCCTGTGAATCCGCGTCATTTGATAAATATTCATGGGCACACTTTCTATGTTAAAGCGGCTGAAAAAGATGCCGAGTTGGGATTTCGGCTTTTTGAATGCCTGGGGATTTCGAGTCGAGAAGGCTGGATGGTGCAGCTGGCGCCGGTGAGGACCTCGATTTGTGGGAGTTGGCGGAGGAGGCGTTGAGGTGGAGGAGGAAAAAAAGGGGAAGGGACGACGGGGTGGGGCTGAAGGAGGATGAGGTGTAGCAGAAGCATTAGCTACAGCAATAACAGTAGCAGTAGTAACGAGGGTAGAAGCATTAGCATGGTAACAGAAGTCGAAGTAGCCATAACGGTTCCAGCAGCAGCAATAGTAGCAGCACAGAAGCAGAAACGGCTGCATCAATAAAAGTCGCTGTTAAATACACGAGAAGACAACGAAGCTGAAGAAAAAGACAAAATGACTGAAGAGAGGAGCTGGACGGGAACGGAGGTTAGAAAATAAAAAAAAAAGACAAGTAGCCATGCAAAGACAAAAAAGACAAACAAACAATGCCTTATGTATCAAGATAAACACGAGCAATGATCAATGTCACTATGAAGAGGAAGTATTTTAAGAACATTTTCATACATTCCTTAATGTTTGGAGAGAAGGGACCAGGCGCTGTGTACTTCCAACGACATATAGATTTATTCTGGACAATTATGAATCCACAGATTTATGTAATTATAGAAACGTCTAAACAGAGAGAGAGAGAGAGAGAGAGAGAAAGAGAGAGAGAGAGAGAGAGAGAGAGAGAGAGAGAGAGAGAGAGAGAGAGAGAGAGAGAGAGAGAGAGAGAGAGAGAGAGAAAGAGAAAGTGAATTTGCTTGAGACAGCCAGACAGAAGTGACAGACGGGCGGGGACATCACTGAGACCGAGTCAGACAAATCTAGATGCTCAGATGCTTCTACAAACATGACCATAATATGTGTCATTTAAATTCAAGAGAATGTTTGATCCCAGAAAGTCAGACACACTAGAACTTGTGTGTATGTGTGCGCACACGCATGCATGCATTCACGCACCCACTAGTGCGGGGACTAACATACACTCTAGAATCTAATGCGTGCGAGCACATTAGCATGCACTCATACCCGCACGCGCTTGCATGCTCGCACTCGTGCGTGAGGATGCACTCGTATATGCGTGCAGACATGCATGCACGTCCTCTCATACACACAGTAACAACACTGGAGAACAAAAGGACCAGAGGAGTCATGATAACATACAAAATAATTAGAGAACTGATAGGGCAAAGAGGGACAGGGTACTTGAGAGACGGAAAACAGAAACCCGGGGGCACAGCTTGAAGTTAAAGACACGGATGAGTCACAGCGTTGTCACTATTTTATCTGTCTCAGGGATGGTCAGGAAGTGGAATGACCTTGACGAAGAAGTGGTGGAGGCAGACTCCATACATAGTTATAAGAGCGGGTACGGTAAGGCCCACATGGCTCTAAATACGCACACGCAAGTGAGCGCGGCAACCATGCAGAAATAAATGTGAGAACATACCAAGACAAACAGGCAAGAAAAACAAATGAAAACTAGTAACACGGGAGAGGGCAATATAAATAAAATCAGAGGCAAAACAAAATACAGGAAGAAATATTCCATGAACTATCACAGAAGATCGGACAGTTAGCAACAACACAAGCATTAACAGAGGATGAAGAAGAGGCGGTAAATAAGACATATATTCCAAGATCCAACAGACATAAGTTTAGGAAGTTTTTTTCAAATCTGGCAAATCTATGATAAAGGGAAGCTGTGCCAGTGTAAACTTAGCTATTACATTAAAAAAAATTAACTTAGAAAAATATACTACCTTCGAAAAACTGGGCTTGGGAAATTAAATTTATTTGTCTGAATTTCAGGAAAACCTGGTTAACGAAATATTAAAATATTTTTTATGTATGAAAAAATGAGAATCCTGTGTAATAATCTTAACCTTAAGTTGCAGGACAAATAACCAGGAAGGAGAACAGATAAGGACTGCAGACAGTACAACAAGAACAGCAGTAGGAATCCAGTCTTTCCTAGATGGCCGAAAAAAAAATTGCTGTTGTAAATACAAATGGGTAATAACAAGCCTTCACATGAAACCTCAGGAAAAGATTAGACACTCCTGAAGAGTCACTTCTGCTTCGAGAGTTCTCCTTAAACTCTGTTGGACGGCTGAAACAGACCACGAATTATATTCATCACTCAGATTACATGTTTATTTTCTTACAGGTAACAGCCTCCTTCCACATAATAGGTTGCGACCTCCTTTCTTAATTTTCTGAATAGGGCTTAAGAGAGAAATCGAAATATTTTCCTCCTCTTTCTAGTTGATAAGCCAGAAAGGATTTTTTATATGTATATATGATTAGTTGATTTTTACGTAGGCTAGTCATGAAATTCCTGTGTTATCATAGATAGGAACAAGAAAGAGAATAAATGTGGTCTCATAACACCCGTATCAACATTCTGGGCCTCACGACACTGCTGTGACTTCCAATAAACATCAAGTGTGAAACGAGTGACTGAAAGTGGTGACAGAGGTCGTCAGAAGGACACTTAAATACACTCTAAATACGCCGTAAAAGTGGAGTTGACAGCAGTGAAGCATCATCTCACTAGCTCATACAGAAGCCCCATCAGCTGTTGAGCCGCTGGGCCGAATCTTTAAGGCCAGCTCCACAATACATAATAAATAAATAAATACATCTTAAGGAAAACTCAGCCAGGCATCCGGATTGTTTATCCGCGAACGTAAACAGTGGAGAAAAACGCATGGTAAGGGAGGTCTTAACGGGTTTTATTCGCCCGATATAAAGGTTTTAGCATCTTGGTGAGTACGCTATAAATTCTCTGAAGGAGGGCTGGAGGAGCTAGAGCCACCATTACAAAGTAATCCAAAAAAAAACTAATAAGTGTTATTTTGTTTTTTTCTGATCTTTGTTTTTAATTTTTAACCCGGAGGGTCAGCCATCCAGGAAAACCCAATAAAGCCAGTGTGTCTTCTGGGACTGTCGGTCTTATTTTCATAGTCGGCTAACACCCAGGTACCTACTATTAGGTAAACAGATGTAGCAGCTGTGAGGAAACATTGCCAACGTTTCACCCGTGCCGGGGAACTGTGTTTCCGAATGTTTTATCTCTCAAATAATTGCAAGAAGCCAGACAGGCATTAGGATAAACATGTATATTTTTACGTTTAAAAAATCATTTTCTTCATTTAACGGAGACTGAATAAAGAAATTTATTGGCATCTGGTTAGCAGTCAATGTTGACGAGCAGCACACACTACCTGATAATGATCGAAGGCGGTCTGAAACGTCGTCTCAAGTTTCGTCCTTCCTTTATGAATGTGTGTTATGAATTGTTCCAGAGACGATGTTGTGACTTTTATTTCCTTCCTTTGTAGAGCATGCGAGGAAAGTCTTCATCGAAGAAATGATAATTATGATAATGACGACGATGATGATAATGATGACATCTGAGTTAGTCACACATTTTGTGAACATATACTTCCAGCACCCAGACCTAAGTGCATGTGACGTAATTTTTAGTCTGTTGTAGTACAAGGTCTTGACAGACCATAGTCCAATACAGGACTATACTAGCAAGATTTTAAAAGCTCAGAACACCACAAGCACGAAGGAACATTGCAGCAGGCCTACTGGCCCAGGCTAAGCAGGTCTAACTCTCACCCACTCGTGTACCCTTGCTTAATTTATCATCTTCGGTGAAAATTCAACTACCATCAGGATTTTTTCCTTCTGAAAACATCGAAATGTTTAATATAAAGCAATGAAAGCATGCTATAGATAATCACATGAATAGAAACGAAATTAAAAAAAATACACATTAGGATAACTGTTTACTCCTGCAATACTCAGTTACTGACAAAATAACATTTTCTATTTTTGTTTTAGGTAAGTGAAGTAAATCTGATGGTAATGGATAAAATTTAGCAAGATTCGGTTATATTGCTGTTAGGTTACTATGTTAGGCTGAGAGGTTATGTTACTATGTTAGGCTATGTTATGTTAGGCTGAGAGGTTTATGTTACTGTGTTAGGTTGAGAGGTTATGTTGCTATGTTGGGTTATGCTACGTTAGGTTAGGTTATTTTGCAAGTTGAGGCTAGGTTACAGGGTTAGGTTAGGGAACAAGGTTAGACGAGTCGCTAAATTGTTAGGTTGCTAGGCTACGTTACTTTGCTATTGTTGGTTGCTTGGTTAATTTTAACGAAAATAACATTGCATATTATTATTATTATAATCAAGGGGGAAGTGCTAAACCCGGAGGATTATACAGCGCCTGGGGGGGGGGATGTGGAAGGCATTCAGGCTTAATTCGGGGAACTGGAGCACAGATCCAATTCCCTAAATCAAGAGCCCCTCACCAACATCAAGGAACCTTCCTTGAGGGGATCATAACATTGCATAATTTTAGTTAAATATTTTCCTATAGAAGGATAATCTGGTCATCAAATGCTTCTTTGTACCCACGACCTTGATGCTGAAAGGGTCTTGATCCAGGTAACTGAAGCTGCCTTCCCTTCAGATCAAATCATGCCTCCCATTTCCCAGGCGCTATATGACCCGTACGGGCTTAGAGTTTCCCCACGCTCATAATTATAATCCATATCCACATCGCTGGATATAGATTATTATAAGTTATATCCATGACTATATAATTTAAAAATATCCATATTACGTTATCGGGAATTACAACAGAAGCAAAACTAATACTGTGAACACTTAAATCCTGTCACTGGAACAGGCGAAACGTTGTCATTGCTAAAGACACCCACTGCATCTAAGTGTTATTCATTCCACATGTAAATTCTTCAGCAGTGAAAGATGATCTGCAATTGATAACGATATTTTTTTTGCACAAGGAAACTACTCTCGTGGACGACCCATTTGGATTCAACGATGCATTTCTATTGCATTTTTATGCAAATATTAATGATCTGAAAGCTGACGGGAAGAGCAGTCATTTCGCTCCAGAGCAGCCCCAACAAGAGCAGCTCCAGCAAGAGCAGACCCAAAAAAGAACAGTCCCAGCAAGAGTATTCCCAACAAGAGCAGCCCGAGCAAGACTGCCCACAACACCCACAGACCACCATTAACAAAAACCACCTACAAGACCACCCACAACAAGACCATCTACAAGACTTCTCAATATCTGACGCACTCGAGGTCAGTAACCAGAATACGGATATAATTCTCCAGCGTCACTGTTCCCTTAAGTCAGTCTCACTTTCTCTCACTCTCTCTCTCCCAGCTTCACATCAAAACCTCTTCTTTAAATATAATGAAGGTGAATCTTAATGACGTACTGACGATAACGATGTTGTAAATAAAAAGATGAGAGAGCTTCAAGAATCATAATCTGTCAGATGGGAAAACTTAAGCTTTTCTTCACTTAATATTGTTAGAATTCAAGGTTTCGGTAATAAATCCATCAACATCTTTAAGAGGAGGAAAAAAGAGCTAATGCAGTATAATGCGATCCTTTATTGACAACCTATCGCCCACACAGTGGGTTTTATCAAGTCACGAACATATATGCTTGTGACTTAATAAAGTCCACTGTGGGGACGAAACGTTGTCAATAATCACATTATACTGCATTTGTGTGTCTTTTTCCATTCTGTCTGTATTTTATACCATTTCTGTGATGTGATGTGATGATACCGATAACCTGTGGAAACAGTCATTCAATGAAACGTTTCGCCCCGAGTGATTTCATCACTCCTTTATCAGTCCATTAGGTTAGGTTAGGTAAGGTTCGTCAGGAAACAGGACAAATGTTTCCTGACGCGGGTCTATTAGGACAAATGAAGTCTCTCATGACGGAACGTTTTCTTTTATAAATGTCCCGAACTGTACACAAGTGCCACTTTTTGCAGAAGCATTGACTGGGGCAACGCTTCGCCCAGAGTAAGTATATAACAAAACTGATGGTATTTTGTGAAGAACCCCCCCCCCCCCCCCCCCAAAAAAAAAAAAAAAAAAATACTTTTATCAAATTTACTCTCTTAACTGTATTTTAGGAGGAAAACTGATCGAAATATCGAACGCGTCTTTTTTTTTAATGTGACATGTACAGTAAACGAAAATATATTTAGAAAAAATGCATAAATTGTTAAAATATTGGGTAAAAAGTATTTTCAGATTTATTTTTTGAAACGTCTCTTTGTTGGGCATTTTTGAGCAGCAACATTATTTGGAATCGTGTCTTCACTCGACAGTGTTGGCACGAGAACTCGAGAGCAATATCGCCTTCCACACTAAAAAAAAAATGTGGGGGGGGGAGGCACATTTATTCTTCACTAGGCCGATAAAGGAACACTATACAGGATACTGACAAGAAAGGACACTGTCACAATACAGGACACTGACACTGTGAACACTGACAGTCCATGGGTCAGGTCAGGTGAAACTCTCATCCTTTGAGCCCCCAGCTTGTTAAAACGTATCCCAACACTGCTCAACTTAGCACATTCAGCGGTAGTTCGTGAATACCAAATTGTACACGAACAACGTGGGATACAGACCTCGCTTCAGGTATTGTATACGAAAGGCTATACTAAGATAATTTAATTGGCCTCTTTTATACGACAATTTTTTTACTAATACGATAATACATATATGCATACACATATATTCACACGTTTTTACAAGTATTGTTTATACAGACGAAATCACATTAAGTCACTCTCTCACACACACAGTCTCTCTTTCACTCTCTGGAGCTTCAGGCTAATGTGCTTAAGACATTCATTCATTCTCTCTCTCTCTCTCTCTCTCTCTCTCTCTCTCTCTCTCTCTCTCTCTCTCTCTCTCTCTCTCTCTCTCTCTCTCTCTCTCTCTCTCTCTCTCTCTTTGACTGTCTCATTCACTCTTTCTGTCTGTCTCTGTCTCTCTCTCCCTCCCTCTCTCAAACACACACTGGGGCTCCAGGCTAATGTGCTTAAGACATGAGTGGCCTCCGTGGGAAGTTTATAGATATAGGAAAACGTATGCAAATTAACTCTAAGTGGAATAACAATGGAGGAGTCTTTCTGATCAAGATATGGGTAAGGGGGTGGGCAAGGCATTAAGAAACATCAGATTTATCTCAGCGCTCTCGATCTTCCCTCAACTGGAATCCTGGAATGTGTCTGGAATGCTAGTTCCATTCCAGCCAGCTATAAAGTAGGTAAATGCTCTGCTTGCCTCGTTTAAGGTCTCAAGAGGTGATCTCTTTCTCTCTCTCTCTCTTTGGATATCTAGGTATTTCTGTCTTTGAATCTATCCATCACACACACACACACACACACACACACACACACACACACAGGCCAGGAGCTGTGACTCGACCCCTGCAACCACAACTAGGTGAGGTGAGTACACACACAAACAGTTCACACCTGTATCGCAGACCCAAATATCAGAAGAACAATCAGAACGCACGCATGGATTGACAGGTGTTCAAAATGTGATTTCGTCTCAGCTAATTCTCATACAGGTGCATGGCTAATGCCAGCTACAAGTGTTGTTATTGTTGGCGTTATTTTATGTTGCTGTAGTGTTATCGTGTTATTGTTGTGTTGTTTTGTTGAGTTGTGTTTTGTTGTTGTATTGTACTGTGTTGTTCTGTTGAGTTGTGTCTTGTTGCTGTGTTGTTCTGTTCTACTGTATTGTTTTTGTTGCGTTGCATTGTGTTGTTTTTTGCGTTGTGTTTTTCTGTTGAACTGCGTTTTGTTGTGTTACTCTGCTGCTGTTTGGTAGTGTATTTTATTATGCTCTTTCGGTATAGTGTTATGGTATTGTTGGAGAATCGAGCGCCTTCCGGTAATCGCGAGGTAGGTGCTGCCTAACTATGCAAAAGGAAAAGAGGCAACGTGAAAAGAAGAGCTAAACCCGTAGAGGTCATACAGCGCCTGGTGGTAATGGAAGGTAATCGAGTTTGATCCAAGGAGAAGGGGTATGACCAATTTCTTGCAGCGAGTCAGTTAGCAGCATCATCGTAAATCTTACACAAGAGGTACTAGAAAACTTAAAGTGAGCTGATGAGCCATGAACCAGAGAGAGAATATGAATAAAAAATCACGATACCGATGTTGGAACAATTTACAGCTAACTCACAATACCGTACTTGACACACTATACAACCCATAATACCGTGGCTGGAACAACTCAGCCCACAATACTGTAGTTGGAACCACTCTCAACTGACTCAATACCGTGGTCGCAGCCATAGCTGGAACAAATATTTAACTGAACAATTCACATTTCGTTATAATC
>NC_091332.1:14989017-15054017 GCF_038502225.1 Cherax quadricarinatus | reverse complement strand
ACTTTCTCTCTCTCTCTCTCTCTCTCTCTCCCCTTTTCTCCCTCCTGCGCTCCCTCCCTTTCCCCCCAGGGACTTCTAGATGTGAATTTACATTCCCGAACACAAAAATACATCAGTGGAGGCAGTTCCCCGACTTATGAAAAGTGAGTTGGACCGTCCAGAATGTTTTTCCCTTTCTGAAAATTGACTGCATGG
This sequence comes from Cherax quadricarinatus, assembly GCF_038502225.1. Lineage (NCBI taxonomy): Eukaryota > Metazoa > Arthropoda > Malacostraca > Decapoda > Parastacidae > Cherax > Cherax quadricarinatus. The sequence goes on along the minus strand of NC_091332.1, from coordinate 15,053,822 downwards.
TTTGGTTTATGTTGTTTCTGTTTCCAGTGCATATTGCGTGCGTTTTTTGAGTACATGTTGCGCGTGTTTTAGTAAATGTTGAGTGTATTTTGAATGCATGTTGCGTGTATTTTGAGTGTATTTTGACTATGTAGCATTATTTTGAATGCATGTTGCTTGTATTGGTAGTGAATGATGCGTGTATTTGAGCGCATGATGCGTGTAGTGCATGTTCCGTGTTCTGAGTGCATGCGTGTATTTTTAGTCCATGTTCCGTTTTCAATACAAAGCGTCTGATCTATATTTTGATTGCATTTTGATTATAGAATGCTTAGAGTGCATGTTACCTTTTGTTATCAATGTGTGCTGCGTCTTCTTCGTATACTGCGCGTATTTTGAGCGTAGAATACGTGTGAGTGCGTGTTGAGTGTATAATACACGTCCAGTGAGTGCTGAGTGCATGATGAGTGGCCGTTCCATCACACACAATTTGTGGAAGCTGCTCTTGTTACCGGTGGGAGGGATAGAATAGAAGGATGAAAGTAGGGAGAAAGGGAGGGTGAAGAAGGAAGATTAAGAGAGGGCGTGAGGGCGATAAAGTGGAATTTACTGTCATATTAAAGTCGCAGCCTCATCCACATTCAGTATTCGTATTAAGTCCTATGTTGTAAATAACAGAGAATTTTGACGAAAGGAAAAAGATCCCCACTATTTAGGCTGAGAAATGGACTGCCGAGTTATTAGCGCAGCCACTAAAACTTTGCCACCACGGTAAGGTCGGGGGAGATCGAACCTCCGTCACCATAGTAAGGTGGGATGGGGAGTGAGAGGGAAGCTAAGACAGTGGGAGAAGGACGAGACAAAAGAAAGACGAGACAGCAGGGGAGAAAGGAGAATGACAGGGAGGATTAAACGGTTAGGAAATCATGTTAGTTTATGTGGTGGGTGTGAGTGGAGGAAGGGACAGTAGGGAATGGGGAGCACGCTTGAAGACAGGTGGGTGGGGATGGGTGGAAATGCAGGGAGCAGGGGTCGTCTGTAAGACGGTGAAGAGGTATGGAGTAATTGATCGGAAGGAGAAAGGGAGATATGGAGAGGAAGGGAGGTGGGGTGCAATAATGAAATAATGAAGAATAGGTAAGGGAGAAGAGAGGGTGGGCATGGCACTCTCCGCAATAAACTGAACATGCTGACCCTTTCACTTTTATGAACAGACAAGTGTAGGAGAATTTTAGAAAAGTGTCAATAATATACATTATATGCGTACATATATACAGTTATTTTTGACGAGTGGTAACAATGGTGGAGGGGGAAAGGAGATGTCGTTCCTGTACAGTCGTGTTTTTTTTTTTAGGTCAACGAAATAGTACAAACATCTCTAAATATAAAAAGTTAATCAAATATTTTTGTGGGTTATTCACAGTATGGCATTCTGACAGTTTTGTGGAGTTGTTGTAACGGAAAATTAGCATTGCTTGTCAAAACAACAGTTGTTATATAAGCCATGATCGCAAATTTTGCCTTAAAAGCTGGATATAAGTGTGTACTCCCTCACTACCAGCTGTCACACGTGTGTACTCCCTCACTACCAGCTGTCACACGTGTGTACTCCCTCACTACCAGCTGTCACACGTGTGTACTCCCTCACTACCAGCTGTCATACGTGTATACTCCCTCACTACCAGCTGTCACACGTGTGTACTCCCTCACTGCCAGCTGTCACACGTGTGTACTCCCTCACTGCCAGCTGTCACACGTGTGTACTCCCTCACTGCCAGCTGTCACACGTGTGTACTCCCTCACTGCCAGCTGTCACACGTGTGTACTCCCTCACTGCCAGCTGTCACACGTGTGTACTCCCTCACTACCAGCTGTCACACGTGTGTACTCCCTCACTACCAGCTGTCACACGTGTGTACTCCCGCACTACCAGCTGTCACACGTGTGTACTCCCTCACTACCAGCTGTCACACGTGTGTACTCCCTCACTACCAGCTGTCACACGTGTGTACTCCCTCACTACCAGCTGTCACACGTGTGTACTCCCTCACTACCAGCTGTCACACGTGTGTACTCCCTCACTACCAGCTGTCACACGTGTGTACTCCCTCACTACCAGCTGTCACACGTGTGTACTCCCTCACTACCAGCTGTCACACGTGTGTACTCCCTCACTACCAGCTGTCACACGTGTGTACTCCCTCACTACCAGCTGTCACACGTGTGTACTCCCTCACTACCAGCTGTCACACGTGTGTACTCCCTCACTACCAGCTGTCACACGTGTGTACTCCCTCACTACCAGCTGTTACACGTGTGTACTCCCTCACTACCAGCTGTCACACGTGTGTACTCCCTCACTACTAGCTGTCACACGTGTGTACGCCTTCACTACTAGCTGTCACACGTGTGTACGCCTTCACTACTAGCTGTCACACGTGTGTACGCCTTCACTACTAGCTGTCACACGTGTGTACGCCTTCACTACTAGCTGTCACACGTATGTACGCCTTCACTACTAGCTGTCACACGTGTGTACGCCTTCACTACTAGCTGTCACACGTGTGTACGCCTTCACTACCAGCTGTCACACGTGTGTACGCCTTCACTACCAGCTGTCACACGTGTGTACGCCTTCACTACTAGCTGTCACACGTGTGTACGCCTTCACTACTAGCTGTCACACGTGTGTACGCCTTCACTACCAGCTGTCACACGTGTGTACGCCTTCACTACCAGCTGTCACACGTGTGTACGCCTTCACTACCAGCTGTCACACGTGTGTACGCCTTCACTACCAGCTGTCACACGTGTGTACGCCTTCACTACCAGCTGTCACACGTGTGTACGCCTTCACTACCAGCTGTCACACGTGTGTACGCCTTCACTACCAGCTGTCACACGTGTGTACGCCTTCACTACCAGCTGTCACACGTGTGTACTCCTTCACTACTAGCTGTCACACGTGTGTACTCCTTCACTACCAGCTGTCACATGTGTGTACTCCTTCACTACCAGCTGTCACACGTGTGTACTCCTTCACTACCAGCTGTCACACGTGTGTACTCCTTCACTACCAGCTGTCACACGTGTGTACTCCTTCACTACCAGCTGTCACACGTGTGTACTCTCACTACCAACTATCACACGTAAACGCTTTAATGTCACCCATGTCTTGTTGCTTATAATAACCCCAACAAAGAAAAGCTAGCTTTATAGACATATTTATGATAACAGGCATATAGACTGAAAATAGACAGGGAGAAAATTAACAAGATGATGAGAGAGAGAGAGAGAGAGAGAGAGAGAGAGAGAGAGAGAGAGAGAGAGAGAGAGAGAGAGAGAGAGAGAGAGAGAGAGAGAGAGAGAGAAAATTTTGCAAGAATTGCTGGCTACACCTCATGGACGAGAAGAGACAGGCAAGGGCAAGGAGGAGGTGTTGCTGTGTGCTTCTCTAAAAGTGTTCATGCCCAGCACATTGATGTTGCCATCCCTACTCATCTTGAAATGATGTTCTTCAAGCTCTGCATAAACACTAGTACCTCTGTACTAGCATGTGCAATGTACAGAGATACTAGTGGCAACATGCAGACCCCATCAACTTCCTAATGGAAAATATTGACTCCCTTCTGCTACAACACAACTGTCAACATATCATAATTGTTGGTGACCTCAACCAACACCTTATACAGAAGGACTTTGATGACCTTCTTGCAGTATTTGACATGAGAAACTTCGTTGATTTCCCTACTCACATCTCTGGCTCCTCCCTTGACCCAGTAGTGAGTGATCTGGCAGAAGGCATAGTCACTTGTCAACCCCTCGGCTACGTTGGATCGTCTGACCACAAGGCTGTTTTTACGACACTTAAGATCCCAACAGAACGAGGTGAGGAGTCCACACGCACAACCTGGCTATGGGAAAGAGGTAATTGGCCAGCCCTTTGCTCTGAGCTCGCCACCACCGATTGGAATGCTCTTCTCCAAGGGGATGTTGACAACCAAGTGAAAGCCTTCACTGGACACATCCTTAATCTACAACAAGAACACATTCCTCACCGGCAATATGTGACGAAGCCTACAGATCAGCCTTGGTTTGGCTTTCGTTGTAGAGAGGCTGCTACTGCTAAGTACAAAGCATGGCGAAGGTATAAGAGACATCCTACCACCTATAATAGGAACTTGCACAGGCAAGCCTGTAGGCATATGGGTGACGTTCAAAAGTGGGCCATTGCAAAATGGGAGGTGGACACAAAAAGAAAGCTAGCATCAGGTAGGGTAGGCTCCAAAACCAGGTGGTCCCTGGTCAAGGACAGACAAGGTTATCTGCCTGATGAACTCATTCCACCTCTAAATCGACAGGATGGGATCACCTCTACTAGTAGTCAAGAGAAGGCAGACCTCTTGCTGAACACTTTGCTACCAAAATGCAAGTTCCTGATCCAGCAAGGGACCCTCCTTGGCTAGCTGCAAGAACTGTGTCAAAACAGTCAGTGGTGACAATAAGGAGGTGCATTTCCTTCTTAAATCGCTTGACCAAGAAAAGGCTGTGGGCCCAGACAAGTTAAGCCCAAGATTGCTGAGATGTGCAGACCAGCTAGCAGCACCTCTAACTCGCATCTTTCAGCACTGCCTAGTACAGTGTAAATGGCCCTCTCAGTGGAAAGAGGCAAATGTAGTCCCTGTTCACAAAAAGAAGAGCAGAGCAGAAATCAGCAACTACATACCAGTGTCACTCCTGTCAATCACTGGTAAGATCCTTGAGACAATAATCTCAAGACAAATGACAGTTTTTTTTGACTACCACTCACTACTTTGTGATCGTCAATATGGCTTCAGGAAAGGTTACTCTGCTGCTGATCTGTTGTTAAACCTCTCCACTAAGTGGCACCAGTCACTGGATGAATCCAAAGTCAGCTGTGTGGTAGCACTGGACATTGTTGGTGCTTTCGACCGGGTGTGGCACCAGGGCCTTTTAGCAAAACTTCAAGCACTGGGAATTGCAGGCTCTACGCTATGTCTCCTCAGTGATTACCTTCATGGTAAATCTCTAAGTGTAGTTCTCAATGGAACGGAATCAGCAAGATATCCTATTGGGGCAAGTGCTCCACAAGGAAGCGTGCTGGGACCATTGTTATGGAATGTCTACTTCAACGACCTTCTTCATCTCATCCCAGAATCACATGCATATGCAGATGACTGTACACTGACATTCACTTATCCAAGAGAAGAAATGCCAGCTGCTCTAAGCTACATCAATCACCAGCTAAGAGCTATATCAGCTTGGGGAAATAGATGGCAAGTAACATTTGCACCTGAGAAAACGTAAATGATGATCGTCTCTAGGCACCATGATGGTAATGCTGGTGCAGTAGTAAGGATGAATGGGAGGGTGTTGGCACCTGGAGAAGAAGTTGATATCCTTGGGGTGAAATTTGACTCCAAACTAACCATGAAGAACCATGTTGTAAATCTAGCAAACAAGGCAGCCAGGAAGCTTACAGCACTTCGCCGTATCTCGCATCTGCTTGACAGTAGGGGTTGCAAGATTCTGTACGAGGCACAAGTACGCTCACACCTTGAGTATGCTCCACTTTCTTGGTTTGCCTGCCCCCCCCCCCTCTCATCTGCGACTGCTCGACAGAGTGGAGAACAGAGCAAGACGTCTCATCTCTCGCCTGGACCCATTCTGGATAGATCTGTCATTTCAGCAGAGCCTTCAACACAGGAGGGATGTGGGTGGCCTTACTGTTATGTATAAGGCCAATATTTTCAAAGTACCACACTTGGATCCACTTCGAGGACAGCGTGAAACAAGCTTTTATGCCACAAGACGGGCAGAAAACAGCAACTTCACTCTGGCTCTACCCTTCTCCAGAACATCACTCCATATGGGATCATATATACCCAGGATGACTCGAGTATGGAACACATTCGTACAGCATAATGATGTCAACGAGATAACGTCAGTTGATCAAATGAAAATGCTGGCCCACAGATGGCTCCAACTTCATCCTGTTCCCTACTTGTATGTCTCATAACAATAAAAATGCTTTCAAATGAGCTGATGTGGGTAACAGCTCTTAGCTTGTCAATAAAACTAGGGATCCTTGACCTTGTCAAACCCTGTGTAAAAAGAGATAGATAGATAGATAGATAGAGAGAGAGAGAGAGAGAGAGAGAGAGAGAGAGAGAGAGAGAGAGAGAGAGAGAGAGAGAGAGAGAGAGAGAGAGAGAGAGAGAGAGAACGAAAAGACACATATCGGGCCATTCTCACACGCTCTGTATCTAGATAGATTCACGCCTGATCTGGCTATATAAAGCATGGAAACAAGAGGGAGGAACCTAAAACCCTTCTATCCTGATGGATGTCTCTGATATATAGAGGGAACATTTCGAGTTTTTTTTTTTTTTTTTTCAGGGGTGGAGAGAAAACGATGGGAAGGAAAGGGGGATCGGAGAGTTAAAGGGGGAACTCTTCAATGTTTTTCTTCATATTTCTTTTATGATGTGAGGGGGAGGAAGAAGTGGCGGCGAGGTGAAGGTGAGGAAGCAGGAGTGGAGGTGAAGGGTAGAAAACAGTAATCAGAGAAGTGGTGGTGGTGGTGAGGGGCGGAGTAGTGAGAAGAGAGAGGGAGGGGCTATGGGGAGGAAAGAAGTGAGGGGAAGAGAGGTAACTGGAGGAAATAAGGAGACATTAGCACAATTCATTTATTGTTGAACTTGTACATACGAGTACATAAAAGATGAATATGGAAGAAGCTATGGCCAGAGCTTTCATTTACTCACTTCAAATGTGATCAGACCCATTTGAAAATGCCTGTTTGAGTTTGCGAAGAAATGAAGATATGAGCTATAGCGCTTGGTCCTGTCTCTTAACTCACGACTAAGTGGCGAGAAGTCAATATTTATAAATCTATTTTGGAACCTTTGTATGGAGCCTAATGTCTTTATACAATTTTATTCCCCCTAATTGTGAATTATTTTGGTGGTTTTGACCGTGTCCTATTCTTACAGTCCAGATAAATAATCTACCTTTGTCTATGCTCCATAGTATTTTGCATGTTGTGGTTACATCTCCCTCCCTTGTTTCACGTGCCGTCAGTAACAGTTCTACATGTATGGTTTACTGGTAATGATAATTTAAACAAGAATTGAATGTTTGCGAGATTATCTGTGCTGATATTACTTTTCCTGCACACTTAGGGGAGAATAATGTGTATTCCAAAGAATTTTTTTAATATAGTTTTCGTATGCTTTTTTCCCCACAAGACGATAATTTGTCTTAGATCTATTTCTGACCATTCCATCTTAACTCAATTTTGCTTGGGCTCAGTTCCAAAAAAGATTTATTCGATTATTCCTATAGTCTTTCCCTGACTTTCTGCAATCTCTTATTCTCTTCAGTTTGTATCCTCAAATTTCACATCCTTCTTAAATAATGATATATAGGAATTCCTATAATAAGGTCATTAATATACACCATTCTTTCATTTTGATGCTTTAGTCCCGATATATATTTTTCTTCTTTACGTATTCCTTTAACCACATCTTTTCTCCCATTTTCTAATTAATCTTGTAAATGACACCGAATCAAAAGCCTTCTTACAGTCTAGGAATGCAGAATTTACCCATCCCTTTGTTTTCTGTCTGACTTCTGCTCTTCCATAACATGCGTTTTCAAGGTTTGTAAGGTACAACATGTACAAGCTCTCCCTTATAATATTTTTCCAGCAACGTGCATGTTATACTCTTTAGGGTATTACTGTTATCTCCAATTTGTCCAATACTTAAGTCATCACATATTTTTAATGTTTCTCAGTGGCTTGCACTGTATAAAGTTATTCTTATAATACTCGAGGTGATATTCTGTGCGTGTATGCCTGTTGAAGATAGTGGGAGACCCTGTCGCTCTCTCCTAAAAAATATATATATACGTGTAAGGACCATCTCACCGTCGCAGGGAGAGACGTGCATTCATCCGCGCGCACACACATTACAATTTCCTTTTCATTATTCATCGCTCGCGCCCCAACCAATATAAACAAAACGCGAGGAGATGTCTTAAGCATATATATCCCGGTGCGGAGGGCCCTGGGAGACAAGGAAGTAGGTCTCTCCCTGAGAATTTCTCTCTGGTGTTGAGCCCCCAGGGATCCTATGAAGCAGGTCCATCCCTGAATGCAACCCCTCCAGCCACAATGACCCTGAAATATGTATCAGTTTGCTTCGATGGCCGCCATCAGTATCGTTATCTTTCTTAGGGAAGGAGGTGTTGGGATGAGGGTGGAGGCAGGGAAGGTGGAGTTGGGATGAGGGTGGGGGCAGGGAAGGTGGGGTTTGGATGAGGATTGGGGCCGGGAAGGTGTTGGGGTTAGGGAAGAGGTAGGGCAGGTAGTGTTGGGATGGGGGCGGGGCATGGAAGGTGGGAAGGGGTGATGGTAGTGGTAGTATTTAGGGAGGAATAGAAGCTGCAACAACAGCAGGAGGAAGAGGAGAGCACAGGCTATCGAATGGTGGTACGGCAAGTAATAATGGTGACCACCACACTTCCAATGACCCTCCGAGCCACATCATCTTCACTTATCCTTAAAAAAGAAGACACTACATCCCACCTCTAGACCCGGCCAACCAGCTTCCAAGACTTCCTTCAGAAGTCAAACTTTGCTTACACTCTAACAGCACGTCAAATACCATAAAACCCTTGTCCTTTCTCAGTTCGATCCAACACGTATGTCTGCTGGACGCTCAAGCCCATATCACTCAAAACCTCCTTCGGTCCAACTTAACCTATGATGTCCTACAGATTCTTCACTCCAAACCAGAATTATACACCCTCAAGATCAACTTGTTCCATCGTTCCTAAATGATCAAATCATCTCAATAACTCCTCCGCACTCTGAATATTACCTTTCATACAACAATTTTCTATGCAGAATATCCATGCCACACATTATCCAAAACCTCTTGGCTACAGCACTGGATGTCCATGTCTCGCTCCAACAGAAAACTGTAGGCAGTATAATACTCTGATAAATTTAGTGTTTTAATCCTCTGATATATTCAGTGTTTTAATTTTCGGCCGCTACCAACAGCAGCCTGGTTAGCCTGGACTCAGGTTAAGCTTTTTTTTTTTTTTTTTTTTTTTTTTTTTTTTGTCTCGTGCATCCTTATATCAGAGGATACACACTGCCCTTGGGAGGTATGTTGGCTGAAACATTCGACTTTCAACTGTTCGAAACTAACACTGAATGAGCAGTAAAGGTTCTCTGTACATTCTCCAGATCTGCAATTTCGCTTGTCTTGCAAGATTTTTTTTTTAATGTTAGTAACATTGTTAGGATCCTTGAATGTAAAACCTGACATAATCACTCTTAAGTTCAACAAAATCTTCTATTCTATTGAGTGGTCCGAGTCTGTTCCATACTTCGTTCCGGTTTTTATTTCTTCAATTTTCAAAGTAATTGAAACTTGTCTTCAGCGAACATCATAATGTTTGCTATGGCCCACCAAAAATATGGTTTACACCAGCATGGATGATATTCGTACAAATTAAAATATTGTCTATAAAGGACGATACGGCGATATGATTTGCATCTGTCGGATACGAGAATGAGAAACAACCAGATTCGAGAACTGTTTTGGGTTATATCTGTTTGAAGCTTAAATATCCACTTGCCCAATTTTCCAGTTATGCCTTTTACAAGCCTTTTGTGCGCTATTACAGCATGACCGCTTCTGTCAAAAGGATTTTGTAAAATCTGAATACACTACATCTACGTTTTGTTTATCTTCCTGTTCATCCACGACCATGAAGATGTGCAAGAATTATGAATCCATGTACTCGAAAGTTTTTCTTAAAACGCATGCAAAGATTTTGATGTAGGATGTCAGTATTATCGGTCTACTGTATTTTACAACTACTTTATTGCTACCTTGTGGAATGGAGCTATATTCGCAGTATTTATGGACTATGGGATGACTACTGCGTCCACACTCTCTCTCCATAAGCTATTTAAAGGCCATATATTTTTGCGATTTTATTTAAAAAAAAAAATCTTCAGCCTTTAAGAAACAAACGATCATTTTGACAAACAAGCTTAGTGCAAAGTCTGATCATCATACAATTAATATATTTCCTTGAAGTTAGATAATAACTAAAGTTATGCTAACCTAGGATAGGATGTGTAGGATTACCCTTAATTAACATCAAGTGTTAACTATCCCACACGAGTTCACAGTTTTACGTAAGTTCAGATTACGCTGTTTGCTTAGTTTTGGGCTAAAATTAAAAAACATTTTTAAAGGTGACCTCATGCCAGGGAGCTGTTTTTTGATCCAAGAGTTAAAGCATTTCCCTGGCGCTATATAACCCCAACGGATTTAGCGCTTCCACTTGAAAATGCAAATGGTCACTGACACAGTATTGTGAAAGTACCCGATGATTTCTAACACAGTATTGGCTAAGTATTGGATGGTCACTAACACAGTACTGGCTAAGTATTGGATGGTCACTAACACAGTAAAAGGTACTGGATGGTCACTAACACAGTATTAGGTACTGGATGGTCACTAACACAGTATTAGGTACTGGATGGTCACTAACACAGTATTAGGTACTGGATGGTCACTAACACAGTATTAGGTACTGGATGGTCACTAACACAGTATTAGGTACTGGATGGTCACTAACACAGTATTAGGTACTGGATGGTCACTAACACAGTATTAGGTACTGGATGGTCACTAACACAGTATTAGGTACTGGATGGTCATTAACACAGTATTAGGTATTGGATGGTCACTAACACAGTATTAGGTATTGGACGCTCACTAACACAGTATTAGGTATTGGACGCTCACTAACACAGTATTAGGTATTGGACGCTCACTAACACAGTATTAGGTATTGGATGGTCACTAACACAGTATTAGGTATTGGATGGTCACTAACACAGTATTAGGTACTGGATAGTCACTAACAGTATTGTGTAAGTGCTGAATGATAACTAATACAGTACTGTGAGAGCACTGGATGGTCACTAACAGTTCATCACCGACAATACTGAGGCTGGAACAATTCAGACTCACCCACTCTTCAGAAAGGAACTGCAGACGGTCTTTCGGTTAGACCCAAATTATAAACTCCATCACATGCGAAATATTAATGAAGGGAAACTTGGTATTTATCAATGGATAGTTACCGATGGGTAGTTATCAATGGGTAGTTATCAACTGGGCTTATACAGTTGCGATACATGCATTATGTGAGGCACCAAACCCAAGTAAGCAATACAGCTTAATATGAATGCAAGCAGCCTTTAAAAGCTTTGAAGGCTTGCTTGTCCTCCGTGTTCAAGAGGTATACAAGTAAAGACCAACAATGGCCAGAGTACAAAACATTTAACAGGGAGGCTATCTAAAAGTGCATCCAGTGTCTAAATCTTTAGGATCTATTATGAATATATAATTTTTTAATGGGGTGTAAAACTTAGCTGTGATAGGCCAATGTTTACTAAAATACTCAGCCGGTCATCATCTAAGGACAGCGTCAGGAGATACTGTCCTTATTACCTGACGAATAATATAGCACCATTTGGTATGTCTACCATGGACATACGAACAAAGGGCCTAGGGCACGGCGCCATGAAATAGTGTTTTGAAAAATGGAAACTTAGTATGTGAAATATGGCTGGGTGGTGAGAGCTTCAGACAGCTAGCTTAGCATTGCAAATATCTGAGATGTGGAGGGTAACACAGAAGGGAGGTTGGGAAGGTATTGGCACTCTGGGGAGATTTTGGCACTCTCCCATCATATCCCAAACTCACTCTCCCTCCACCTCAAAAAAATGATTATAAATATGACCATAATTTTTATAGGGGTGGACCAGTAAGCCAGCGGAAGGCCTTGGTCAGATGACCAAAAGCTCCAGCTGCGGGTCATATGACTAAGACCCGCGTCAGGAAACATTTCTCCTGTTTCCTGACGAACCTTACCTAACCTAACCTCCACCTCAGTATACCTACTCTAATGTATTTTAATTAGATCCAAAAAATAGGTGATCCAAAAAATAGGAAACCTTCACCATCATTTATCCAACAGCTGTTTTTCCAGAAGTGCACAGACATCACAATTCAAATGGTCCTCTTAAATGCAACATCCCCCAACCCTCCTTCAGAGTGCAGGCACTGTACTTCCCACCTCCAGCAATAAAGTCTGGTTAACCGGTTTACTTGAATCCCATCATTACCTTGCTCACACTCCAGTAGCATACAAGCATAAAACCCTCATTTTCTACTCCCATCTGTATGCATACTGGATGTTCAAGTCCCTAACGCTCAAAATCTCTTACTTCCTCCGTCCAACCTACCTAAGACGATCCCTATCACCTTTCCTTCCAGCCCAGATTTACACACAATTTCAGTCATCTTATTCTTCATCCTCCTCAGCCTTCTGAATTATAACTTTGGAAACTCCACACCCTCTTTTAATTTGTACAATCAAAATTCTCTGTATAACATTGGCACCATGTATAGCTCCCAAACAGGATATCTTCACTGCCTCCAACCTCCTCCTCACTGTAACATTTAAAACACATGCCTCATGCCCATACTGGTACCACTGTAATTGGTACACTCTCCTGTTCCGCTCCAGATATAAAATTTGCTTCCACTGATGCCTCAACACACCATCTACCTTCTTCACATCGTCTATTTTATGGTTTATCTAGCCACTGACAGATCCACCTTAAGAAATACCTAAATATATTAATTTTCCCCATACTCTCTCCTTCTAATCTTTCATTTTTTAGACTTTTTTGTACTATCACCTTGTTTTCTATGGTTACTTTTGATTTCCTCCTTATATATACCCTTCCATATTCATGCACCAACCTTCGCAGCTTCTCTTCAGAATTCTCCAAAAAAAACTGTCATCGACATAGAACAACTGTGAAAACTCTTAATTTGTTTTCGATTCTTAAAAAGTCAGAGTATGAAATATTATTATTTACATCTGAAGTGCTAAACAAGTGGGGGGAGGAACTCCCACCATCCCACAAGGAAAGGTTCACCCCCACTATTACCCAGTGTGAGAGTCGCCGCTCTCTCACCATGGTAAACTCACTACAGGGTGAGGACACTTTGCCAGTTATTCCTCCTCCATGTTTCATTTTTCTAGTTCACACTGTTTGATGGCCTTGGAGTGAGGGGAGGATGGGAGGGAGATGAAAGAGGCTGAAAGGCATGAAGAAAGGATAGCAGAGAGAAAATCAGGAAGGGATGGAGGGAGGTAGGGATGAAGGGAGGAAAGTAATGCAGAGAAGGTAGGGACGGAGGGAGGAAAAATGCTCAGTGATTATAACGATAGTGGTGGTGGGTGATGTTTGTGGTGATGGTAGTACTGGTGGTGGTGGGGGTGGGGGTAGCAGTGGTACTGATGATGGTGGCGGCGGTGACAGTAGTAGTACTGGTGGTAGTGGCTGTGGTGGTGGTAGTAGTAGTAATGGTGGTAGTTGCTGTGGTGGTAGTAGTACTGGTGGTAGTTGCTGTGGTGGTAGTAGTACTGGTGGTAGTTGCTGTGGTGGTGGTAGTAGTAGTACTGGTGGTAGTTGCTGTGGTGGTGGTAGTAGTAGTACTGGTGGTAGTTGCTGTGGTGGTAGTGGCTGTGGTGGTGGTAGTAGTAGTACTGGTGGTAGTTGCTGTGGTGGTAGTAGTACTGGTGGTGGTGGCTGTGGTGGTGGTGGTAGTAGTAGTAGTACTGGTGGTGGTAGCTGTGGTGGTAGTAGTAGTAATACTGGTGGTGGTAGCTGTGGTAGTAGTAGTAGTAATACTGGTGGTGGTAGCTGTGGTAGTAGTAGTAGTACTGGTGGTGGTGGCTGTGGTGGTGGTAGTAGTAGTACTGGTGGTGGTGGCTGTGGTGGTGGTAGTAGTAGTACTGGTGGTGGTGGCTGTGGTGGTGGTAGTAGTAGTACTGGTGGTGGTGGCTGTGGTGGTGGTAGTAGTAGTACTGGTGGTGGTGGCTGTGGTGGTGGTAGTAGTAGTACTGGTGGTGGTGGATGTGGTGGTGGTAGTAGTAGTACTGGTGGTGGTGGCTGTGGTGGTGGTAGTAGTAGTACTGGTGGTGGTGGCTGTGGTGGTGGTAGTAGTAGTACTGGTGGTGGTGGTAGTAGTAGTACTGATGGTGGTGGCTGTGGTGGTGGTAGTAGTAGTACTGGTGGTAGTTGCTGTGGTGGTAGTGGCTGTGGTGGTGGTAGTAGTAGTACTGGTGGTAGTTGCTGTGGTGGTAGTAGTACTGGTGGTAGTTGCTGTGGTGGTAGTAGTACTGGTGGTGGTGGCTGTGGTGGTGGTAGTAGTAGTACTGGTGGTGGTGGCTGTGGTGGTGGTAGTAGTAGTACTGGTGGTGGTGGCTGTGGTGGTGGTAGTAGTAGTACTGGTGGTGGTGGCTGTGGTGGTGGTAGTAGTAGTACTGGTGGTGGTGGCTGTGGTGGTGGTAGTAATACTGGTGGTGGTGGCTGTGGTGGTGGTAGTAGTAGTAGTACTGGTGGTGGTAGTAGTAGTACTGGTGGTGGTGGCTGTGGTGGTGGTAGTAGTAGTACTGGTGGTGGTGGCTGTGGTGGTGGTAGTAGTAGTACTGGTGGTGGTGGCTGTGGTGGTGGTAGTAGTAGTACTGGTGGTGGTGGCTGTGGTGGTGGTAGTAGTACTGGTGGTGGTGGCTGTGGTGGTCGTAGTAGTAGTAGTACTGGTGGTGGTGGCTGTGGTGGTGGTGGTAGTAGTAGTAGTACTGGTGGTAGTTGCTGTGGTGGTGGTGGTGGTGGTAGTAGTGGTGGTGGTGGTGGTAGTAGTAGTAGTACTACTGGTGGTGTGGTAGTAGCAGTAGTACTGGTGGTGGTGGTAGTAGTAGTAGTGCTGGTGGTGGTGGTAGTAGTAGTAGTAGTACTGGTGGTGGTGGTAGTAGTAGTAGTACTGGTGGTGGTGGTAGTAGTAGTAGTAGTACTGGTGGTGGTGGTAGTAGTAGTAGTAGTACTGGTGGTGGTAGTACTTGTGGTGGTAGTAGTAGTAGTAGTACTGGTGGTGGTGGTAGTAGTAGTAGTACTGGTGGTGGTAGTAGTAGTAGTAGTAGTACTGGTGGTGGTGGTAGTAGTAGTAGTAGTACTGGTGGTGGTAGTAGTAGTAGTACTGGTAGTGGTGGTAGTAGTAGTAGTAGTACTGGTGGTGGTAGTAGTAGTAGTAGTACTGGTGGTGGTGGTGGTGGTAGTAGTAGTAGTAGTACTGGTGGTGGTGGTGGTAGTAGTAGTAGTACTGGTGGTGGTGGTGGTAGTAGTAGTAGTACTGGTGGTGGTGGTGGTAGTAGTAGTAGTACTGGTGGTGGTGGCTGTGGTGGTAGTAGTAGTACTGGTGGTGGTGGCTGTGGTAGTAGTAGTAGTAGTACTGGTGGTGGTGGCTGTGCTCGTAGTAGTAGTACTGGTGCTGGTGGCTGTGGTAGTAGTAGTCGTACTGGTGGTGGTGGCTGTGGTAGTAGTAGTAGTACTGGTGGTGGTGGCTGTGGTAGTAGTAGTAGTACTGGTGGTGGTGGCTGTGGTAGTAGTAGTACTGGTGGTGGTGGCTGTGGTGGTGGTAGTAGTACTGGTGGTGGTGGCTGTGGTGGTGGTAGTAGTAGTACTGATGATGGTGGCTGTGGTGGTGGTAGTAGTAGTACTGGTGGTGGCTGTGGTGGTGGTGGTAGTAGTAGTACTGGTGGTGGTGGCTGTGGTGGTGGTAGCAGTAGTACTGATGGTGGTGGCTGTGGTGGTGGTAGCAGTACTGAGGGTGGTGGCTGTGGTGGTGGTAGTAGTAGTACTGATAGTGGTGGCTGTGGTGGTGGTAGTAGTAGTACTGATGGTGGTGGCTGTGGTGGTGGTAGTAGTAGTACTGATAGTGGTGGCTGTGGTGGTGGTAGTAGTAGTACTGATGGTGGTGGCTGTGGTGGTGGTAGTAGTAGTACTGATGGTGGTGGCTGTGGTGGTGGTAGTAGTAGTACTGGTGGTGGTGGCTGTGGTGGTGGTAGTAGTAGTACTGGTGGTGGTGGCTGTCGTGGTGGTAGTAGTAGTACTGGTGGTGGTGGCTGTGGTGGTGGTAGTAGTAGTACTGGTGGTGGTGGCTGTGGTGGTGGTGGTAGTAGTACTGGTGGTGGTGGCTGTGGTGGTGGTGGTAGTAGTAGTAGTACTGGTGGTAGTTGCTGTGGTGGTGGTGGTGGTGGTGGTAGTAGTGGTGGTAGTAGTAGTACTACTGGTGGTGTGGTAGTAGTACTGGTGGTGGTGGTAGTAGTAGTAGTACTGGTGGTGGCGGTAGTAGAAGGAATGGTGGTGGTGGTGGTAGTAGTAGTACTGGTGGTGGTGGTAGTAGTAGTAGTAGTGGTGGTGGTGGTAGTAATAGTAGTGGTGGTGGTGGTGGTAGTAGTAGTGGTGGTGGTGGTGGTAGTAGTAGTAGTAGTAGTAGTGGTGGTGGTGGTAGTAGTAGTAGTAGTACTGGTGGTGGTGGTGGTGGTGGTAGTAGTACTGGTGGTGGTAGTAGTAGTAGTAGTACTGGTGGTGGTAGTAGTAGTACTGGTGGTGGTGGCTGTGCTCGTAGTAGTAATACTGGTGCTGGTGGCTGTGGTAGTAGTAGTAGTAGTAGTACTGGTGGTGGTGGCTGTGCTCGTAGTAGTACTGGTGCTGGTGGCTGTGGTAGTAGTAGTAGTACTGGTGGTGGTGGCTGTGGTGGTAGTAGTACTGGTGGTGGTGGCTGTGGTAGTAGTAGTAGTACTGGTGGTGGTGGCTATGGTAGTAGTAGTACTGGTGGTGGTGGCTGTGATAGTAGTACTACTGGTGGTGGTGGCTGTGGTAGTAGTAGTACTGTTGGTGGTGGCTGTGGTGGTGGTGGTAGTAGTAGTAGTAGTACTGGTGGTGGTCGCTGTGGTAGTAGTACTGGTGGTGGTAACAGTATTGGTGGTGGTATTAGTACTGGTGGTGTTAGTGGTAGTAGTAGTACTGATGGCGGTGGTAGTAGTAGTATTAGTGGTTGTGGTAGTATTGGTGGTGGTGGTAATAGTAGTATTGGTGGTGGTGGCGGTAGTAGCAGCATTGGTGGTGGTAGTGGTATCAGTAGCAGTATTAGTTGTGGTGGTAGTGGTAGTAGTAGTATTGGTGGTGGGAGTGGTGGTAGTACTGGTGGCTGGGGTGGTGATGGTAGTACTGGTGGTGGGGGTGATGGTACTGGTGGTAGTGGTGGTGGGGGTGGTGGTACTGGTGGTAGTGGTGGTGGGGGTGGTGGTACTGGTGGTAGTGGTGGTGGGGGTGGTGGTACTGGTGGTAGTGGTGGTGGGGGTGGTGGTACTGGTGGTGGTAGAAGTACTGGTGGTGGTAGAAGTACTGGTGGTGCTGCTGATGGTGGTAGAAGTACTGGTGGTGTTGCTGGTGGTGGTAGAAGTACTGGTGGTGGTGCTGGTGGTGGTAGAAGTACTGGTGGTGGTGCTGGTGTTAGTACTGGTGGTGGTGCTGGTGATGGTAGTACTGGTGGTGGTGCTGGTAGTACTGGTGGTGGTGCTGGTGGTAGTGCTGGTGGTAGTAGTACTGGTGGTGGTGCTGGTGGTAGTGCTGGTGGTGGTGCTGGTGATAGTAGTGCTGGGGGTGGTGCTGGTGGTAGTAGTGCTGGTGGTGGTAGTAGTGCTGGTGGTAGTGCTGGTGATGGTGCTGGTGGTAGTAGTGCTGGTGGTGGTGCTGGTGGTAGTAGTGCTGGTGGTGGTGCTGGTGGTAGTAGTGGTGGTGGTGATGCTGGTGCTTGTGGTGCTGGTGGTGGTGCTGGTGCTAGTAGTGCTGGTGGTGGTGCTGGTGGTAGTAGTGCTGGTGGTGGTGCTGGTGGTAGTAGTGCTGGTGGTGGTGCTGGTGGTAGTAGTGCTGGTGGTGGTGCTGGTGGTAGTAGTGGTGAAGGGTACTCTTACCAGACCAATACTCTGCAAGCACCTACAAATTAAACATAAATGAAACTCATGACTTGTAAATCATACAGCTATCATGCACAACACATTCACACAACTTTTTATATCAGGTTTTCTTTTAAATTTGTGATGATTTTCATGTCAGAATTCACTTAAAAAATTATTTTTTTTTTTTTTTTTTTTATTATCACACCGGCCGATTCCCACCAAGGCAGGGTGGCCCGAAAAAGAAAAACTTTCACCATCATTCACTCCATCACTGTCTTGCCAGAAGGGTGCTTTACACTACAGTTTTTAAACTGCAACATTAACACCCCTCCTTCAGAGTGCAGGCACTGTACTTCCCATCTCCAGGACTCAAGTCCGGCCTGCCGGTTTCCCTGAATCCCTTCATAAATGTTACTTTGCTCACACTCCAACAGCACGTCAAGTATTAAAAACCATTTGTCTCCATTCACTATCAAACACGCTCAAGCATGCCTGCTGGAAGTCCAAGCCCCTCGCACACAAAACCTCCTTTACCCCCTCCCTCCAACCCTTCCTAGGCCGACCCCTACCCCGCCTTCCTTCCACTACAGACTGATACACTCTTGAAGTCATTCTGTTTCGCTCCATTCTCTCTACATGTCCGAACCACCTCAACAACCCTTCCTCAGCCCTCTGGACAACAGTTTTGGTAATCCCGCACCTCCTCCTAACTTCCAAACTACGAATTCTCTGCATTATATTCACACCACACATTGCCCTCAGACATGACATCTCCACTGCCTCCAGCCTTCTCCTCCCTGCAACATTCATCACCCACGCTTCACACCCATATAAGAGCGTTGGTAAAACTATACTCTCATACATTCCCCTCTTTGCCTCCAAGGACAAAGTTCTTTGTCTCCACAGACTCCTAAGTGCACCACTCACTCTTTTTCCCTCATCAATTCTATGATTCACCTCATCTTTCATAGACCCATCCGCTGACACGTCCACTCCCAAATATCTGAATACGTTCACCTCCTCCATACTCTCTCCCTCCAATCTGATATTCAATCTTTCATCACCTAATCTTTTTGTTATCCTCATAACCTTACTCTTTCCTGTATTCACCTTTAATTTTCTTCTTTTGCACACCCTACCAAATTCATCCACCAATCTCTGCAACTTCTCTTCAGAATCTCCCAAGAGCACAGTGTCATCAGCAAAGAGCAGCTGTGACAACTCCCACTTTGTGTGTGATTCTTTATCTTTTAACTCCACGCCTCTTGCCAAGACCCTCGCATTTACTTCTCTTACAACCCCATCTATAAATATATTAAACAACCACGGTGACATCACACATCCTTGTCTAAGGCCTACTTTTACTGGGAAAAAATTTCCCTCTTTCCTACATACTCTAACTTGAGCCTCACTATCCTCGTAAAAACTCTTCACTGCTTTCAGTAACCTACCTCCTACACCATACACTTGCAACATCTGCCACATTGCCCCCCTATCCACCCTGTCATACGCCTTTTCCAATGTTAATGGTTATTCCCGTAGTGTTCATCAGAGTAACATCAGAGAATCTATATTTGTATACCGGTCAGGGCTTGATTCAGTGTTAGTTACCATCTGTCAAAGGCACTTGTCTCTTAGACAAGTGTGTGTGTGTGTGTGTGTGTGTGTGTGTGTGTGTGTGTGTGTGTGTGTGTGTGTGTGTGTGTGTGTGTGTGTGTGTGTGTGCGTGCGCGCGCGCTTCATATTTCAGTATTATTAGTAGGCTTTTCTTCTCTGTAACACACCGGCCGTATCCCACCGAGGCGGAGTGGCCCAAAAGGAAAAACGAAAGTTTCTCCTTTTACATTTAGTAATATATACAGAAGAGGTTACTAGCCCCTTGCTCCCGGCATTTTAGTCTCCTCTTACAACACGCATGGCTTACGGAGGAAGAATTCTGTTCCACTTCCCCATGGAGATAAGAGGAAATAAACAAGAATAAGAACTAGAAAGAAAATAGAAGAAAACCCAGAGGGGTGTGTATATATGTGCTTGTACATGTATGTGTAGTGTGACCTAAGTGTAAGTAGAAGTAGCAAGACATACCTTAAATCTTGCATGTTCATGAGACAGAAAAAAGGACAGCAGCAATCCTACCATCATGTAAAACAATTACAGGCTTTCGTTTTACACTCACTTGGCAGGACGGTAGTACCTCCCTCGGCGGTTGCTGTCTACCAACCTACTACCTATTGTAACCCATCATATCACTCTTAAAACAATATATGGATTTCACCTCTAGCACTACCACACTCAGATCATTCCGCTTTCATACTAACCTGAGACTGGAAAAGAACTGCCTAACATTTTCGTGATTCGTCTGCATTATTAACTCGCATCTATATCCCCTTGTATTTGGTCCTTTAATTTTAATTCTTTTCTTATCAGCTTGATCAACTTCTCTCAGTATTTAATATGTCGTAATCATGTTCTTCTTTGTTCTCATCTCCAGGGTCGTCAGTTTTAATTCCTCTAATATCTTTCGTAATATCAGTGCAAAACCTGCACGTTCTCAAGCTTTTGGACATCTTTCATGATGAAGTTGATAAATTAACAAAAAAAAAGTATCTTGAAAGAAAAAGTAAAATGAACTTGGTCACTATCTGTGTGAAACATTAGAAATTGTTTTAGAAGAGATTTGATTAAGGAGTCTAAAAGTCATTGGAACATAAGTAGATCTGAGAAGTCTATAACTCGCTATTGTATGAACGTACTTAAGCACATTTACGTAGCAACTTGAAGATAAACAGACTGACGTTGTAGTTGCAAAGATACATGTACTTATGGCAGTTTGACATATACACAGACGATTATCAAACTAAATGCAAAGAAACTCTCTTGAACACTATGTACCAGACTGTCCACTGATCGAAGAATATTAAAAAAAATTCAATATAATAATCTACGTGATACGTCATAGTGCCTTATTAATGAGAATAAGATTCCAGACGTGTTTAGCAAAAAACCCAGTAACAGCAGCAGCAGTAGTCGTTGTTGTTGTAGGTGTAATAATTGTTGTAGTTGTAATAATAGTTATAGTTGTAGAAGTTATAGTAGTAGTAGTAGTAGTAGCTGCAGTAACAGTTGCAATAGTTGCTGCAGCAGCAATTTTATTATTAGATAAAAGCAAGAAAAAACAAAAACCTAAGCAGTTTACACGTACCATAACCACGCCATCATCAAACACCATAAATCGAGTTTCATTAAAATTCTCCCGGACCAGCATTAAACATTCTCAGGTGCGTGAGTGAATTACCTCATCAATAATGACTTCAATGAGAGGAAAAACAACACAGAAATGTCTTTTAGACAGCGTTGTGCTCTGGACTATTAAAATTTAAAAAAGCTCTATCAGACGGAAACTCTGTTTGGAGATCTTTTAGTTTGTTTTGTTGGGTACCGAGATCGTGTAGAAACAGACTATATAAAACGAAGTGTTTATCTTACAAAAGGTAGTGGTCAATGGTATAGTGAATGACTTGTTTGTCAACACTGGATCTCATACACTCACAGACAGTAAAAGAATATATTGCGTATTGTACGAGAATGTCAACTACAACAACGGAGGCCTCTTTAAATATTATATTAGGCCACTCGGCTCTTAGGAATTTAAGCTATATTAATTGGAATATGAAAAAAAATTGGGAAATTACTCGTTTAGCAAACTTACAATAATGATAAATATACAAACGCGCGCACACAATATTAATCAGAATTTCTACGAAAATCAAACCCCCTTAACTTCTTTTTTTCCTACTGTCTGTTCCTTATTACTTTATTTGGAAAAAGGTCACGACACTCAACCAAGAAGACGCTGAAGAGGAGCCCCGACTCCCACAGTCTCGACCCACGCAACGTTAATGAGGCACGTTCCTGCTACTTGTGGGACTTCTGTAGCGCCGGGAGCTTCGAGTTCCGTGTTTTTGTTCCGTGTGTAGTATAAAAAGCTTTGTGGTTTGTTTACTGTTCCTAGTGAATTTTGGTGAGGTTCCTGGGGTGTAAAGGAACATTTTACACATTACCAGAACTGTTGTAGACCTGCAGACAAGACGAAAAAAACTTAACAAAAAAAGCAGAAAAACGAAGAGAACACATAAAACGAACAAAGCAAACAAAATACATGTACAAACAGAACAGAAAGACCAAACAAACGGAAAAGATAAAGAGAACAAAGAACAGACAAACAGAACAAAACAGGACAGACAGATAACCACTAGTACCTTGCCACTCAGCAGCCAAATTGGTCAAAATTTTGTGAGACAGGTGGTGGACCCTCTTCAACTTTTAGAACATTCCGCGGTTTAAACGAAGGGGTCAGAGAGTAAATAGAGAGAGTAACAACGAAAACTTGAAGGAAAAGAAAATTAAAATAAGTGTTAATGAAACGACAGGAGTTAAGGAGAAGAAAGAAATGTGAAGGAAATGAAAATGAAAGAAAAAAAAAAAGAAAAAAAAAGTTAAGGAACAGAAAGAAGGAAAAGAAATGTTAAGGAAAACATGGAAGCGAAATTAGTGAGAAAAGAACTGAAGGCGAATGAAGTAAAGGAAAACGTGAAACAAAAGAAGGGGAATGAAAAGAGTGAGAGTATGACAACATGAACCGAGAATTAGCAATCTGAGTGCTAGGAACTCTGCGGGATATTAAACCCAGTCTTTAATATAATTATAGTTGACTCACGAAATCGTAATGACACGATTGCAAACAAAACATACCCCGGCCGGGATTGAACCCGCGACGGGCTGGAGTTTTGAGACTCTCTGACCGCGGGTTCAATCCCGGCCAGGGTATGATTTGGGATAATTATAGTTCTATTATGAAAAAATTATTTTCATCTTATAAAGGTGAGGAAAATAATACAAGGCGCAGGGAAAAGATAATAGGCACAGGAAGAGAAAATAGCTATAGAGAAGAGATAAAAGGTACAGAGAGGTAGATAGGGAAGAGACAAGGCACGGGAAGAGATAATAGAAACGGATGGCAAAACTGGAAAAAAATATTCAAAGAATGAAAAGGGAGTTAAGGCAGAAACAATTAAGTGACAATTAAAGAGATTAGGGCAAGGGGAGAGATGAAGGAAACACACACACACACACACACACACACACACACACACAGTGTGCGCGCACGCGTTTTCCTTTTTTTCACAAACAAGAGTGACATACGAAGGAATGGGATGTAATGTTATCACGGGAGAGAAACTCAATTTCTCGCCTCATTTGATTTAATTTTCATATCCAAAGTTTTTTCATTTCTCTCTCAGTTAAGAAATCTAGTTTTGCTGACTTTTTTCTCCTGTGGTGAGAGAGAGACAAACTGAAGAATAAACTTCATAAAAATTCGAATTAGATCAAAATAAATTTACCAACATCCTTCAACGCATAGAAAAACAGAAAACCAAAAACTGCAGCACAAAATAGAATTGATTTTATTTTTGAAGGATATTGGAAAAACTTAATAGTCCTTACTGAAGGAAGTACGTATATATTTTTTTGGTCTGTCTCTCTGACTTGACCCCACGATCACCCTCTGACTTGACCCCACGATCACCCTCTGACTTGACCCCACGATCACCCTCTGACTTGACCCCACGATCACCCTCTGACTTGACCCCACGATCACCCTCTGACTTGACCCCACGATCACCCTCTGACTTGACCCCAAGATCACCCTCTGACTTGACCCCAAGATCACCCTCTGACTTGATCCCAAGATCACCCTCTGACTTGATCCCAAGATCACCCTCTGACTTGATCCCAAGATCACCCTCTGACTTGATCCCAAGATCACCCTCTGACTTGATCCCACGATCACCCTCTGACTTGACCCCACGATCACCCTCTGACTTGACCCCACGATCACCCTCTGACTTGACCCCACGATCACCCTCTAACTTGACCCCAAGATCACCCTCTGACTTGACCCCAAGATCACCCTCTGACTTGACCCCAAGATCACCCTCTGACTTGACCCCAAGATCACCCTCTGACTTGACCCCAAGATCACCCTCTGACTTGACCCCAAGATCACCCTCTGACTTGACCCCAAGATCACCCTCTGACTTGACCCCAAGATCACCCTCTGACTTGACCCCAAGATCACCCTCTGACTTGACCCCAAGATCACCCTCTGACTTGACCCCAAGATCACCCTCTGACTTGACCCCAAGATCACCCTTTGACCTGATCCCACGATCACCCTCTCACTCGAGCATGAGTTTCTTAAAAAAATCTATCAAAAATTTTAATTAAAACTTAATACAATTCTGAGCATAAAATATTAATTACCAGACTGAAGTATTTGAGTTTCCTTGTGAATCAGGACTTAGGTGATGAACAACTTTATGAAGGCTGAGAGACTGATCACCTCATCACCTACTGTCTGAGAGGTTCCTATTTACAATTACGAATATGGATTGTTTAATAACCCAGGATAAAATAAGATAAACTAGGATAACCTTCCATTGTGACCCACAGATGGCGCTGCTCTGTGACCCACAAATGGCGCTGCTCTGTGACCCACAGATGGGGCTGCTGTGACCCACAGATGGCGCTGCTGTGACCCACAGATGGCGCTGCTGTGACCCACAGATGGCGCTGCTGTGACCCACAGATGGCGCTGCTCCGTGGATCACAAATGACGCTGGTCTGTGGATCACAAATGGCGCTGCTCTGTGGATCACAAATGGCGCTGCTCTGTGGATCACAAATGGCGCTGCTCTGTGGATCACAAATGGCGCTGCTCTGTGGATCACAAATGGCGCTGCTCTGTGGATCACAAATGGCGCTGCTCTGTGGATCACAAATGGCGCTGCTCTGTGGATCACAAATGGCGCTGCTCTGTGGATCACAAATGGCGCTGCTCTGTGGATCACAAATGGCGCTGCTCTGTGGATCACAAATGGCGCTGCTCTGTGGATCACAAATGGCGCTGCTCTGTGGATCACAAATGGCGCTGCTCTGTGGATCACAAATGGCGCTGCTCTGTGAACCACAGATGACGCTGCTCTGTGAACCACAGATGGCGCTGCTGTGAACCACAGATGGCGCTGCTCTGTGAGCCCCAGATGGCGCTGCTCTGTGAGCCAGATGGCGCTGCTCTGTGAGCCACAGATGGCGCTGCTCTGTGAGCCACAGATGGCGCTGCTCTGTGAGCCACAGATGGCGCTGCTCTGTGAGCCACAGGGCGCTGCTCTGAGCCACAGAATCCGCTGCTCTGTGAGCCACAGAATCCGCTGCTCTGTGAGCCACAGATGGTGGGATCCAATACGTTGGTTTTCTCTAAGAGCAGCAGCAGCTTTCCTGCATTTCGATATTTTCTTACGATTTTTTACCTTTCGATGTGGTTTTGGTAATTTGATGGACGAAGGGGAGAAGGGAGGAAGAGGAAGAAGAGGAAGAAAAGGAAGAAGAGGAGGAGGAAGAGGAAGGACCGATACGAAAAGAGAAAAGGGATGAATATAAGGAAAAAGTAATCAACATAAAGGGAGGAGAAACAGAGTGGAGAGCATGAAGAAAGGACGGGAGGAAGAAGGGAGGATTGAAGGAGGAACTGAGAACAATAACAGGATGAGAAAATGAATAAAAGAGGGAGAAAAGTAAAAGCAGAAGAGCAGGAATAAATGAGAAAGAAGGCAATGTAGAGACTGAAAGATTTGTATATGGCTCTTAGTCTTTCGAGTGAGGGTACAGGAGCTGCATCTTATCCTGCCCTGCATTTTATAAGCGACTGTTCCTTACTTGTATGTGGATAGTACTGTGTGTGTGTGCATATATGTTTGTGTGTATATTTGTGTGATACATTGTGTGTGGGGGGGGGAAGAAAGGGGTGGAGAGTGAGAGGAAGCCTCTTATTTTCACCTCTGGTACACTTGACTTCTTTATCTCCCACAAAGGAGAAATTTTTCATCTTATGCAATTTGTTGTTGCTGCTAAAGTTTGCAAGATGTGTGCCTACTCTTTCATTTGTACTTGCTTGTGGTTGCAATTGTCGAGTATCAGCTCTGAGCCCTGCCTCCCAACTTGCCCGCTACTAGAATCACTCTCGCGGCTTCGTGAGGCCCATCATACCTATTCTTGACGTTGTGTATGGATCCTGCTTCTGCACTTCGTTGTCCAGTTCATTCCACTTTCTTACCACTCTGAGGCAAAACAAATTATTGTTGACATACCTGTGACTCGCGCTTCTTTTTTTTTTTTTTTTTTTTTTTTTTTTACATTCTTGTTCTCACGTGTTACCGACTTCCGCTTATCGACCACCCAGTACATGTCCATCGATTTTTTTCAGAGTATTTTGTTATCATGTCTCCCCTGTTCCCCTGATCTCTAGAAGTAGGTTCTTTCCAAATTTCTGCGCTTCACTCTTTTGACATGACTAAACAGGTGTTCCATACCGGTGCTGTATACTCCAGGAAGGGTCTGATATATGTAGTACATAGTGTCATGAATAAATGACTCTTATAAAGATTTCTAACAGCTAATCTTATTTTTACCAGAGATGTGTTTATTGTGGTAGTAATTCAAGTGGTGTGCGTCTCAGGAGATATGGTCGGTAACCCACCCCTAGGTCTTTCTTTTAAGTGAGGGATGAAGCCTTTGTTCCCCAGGACCAATCCTGCACCCTTGCCAGATACTTTTGTAGTTTTTTCTTGTCGTCTCCTACTTTTCTCCTTAGCGTCACATCATTTACAAACATGAATGCTTAAGATATTTCTTCCAACATGTCATTTACGTACATTGAACAGTGCTGGTCCTAATGCTGATCTTTGTAGAACCTCGCTTGAGACACTTGCCAATTCCGATGCTTCTTTCGGAACAATGAACATCTGTTTTCTTCCTTTTACGTATCCTTTGATTCCTTGTAGTGCCTTCCCTGTTATTTTTGCCTGCTCCTCTAGCATTTACTAGAATACTTTGTCAAATACTTTCTGACAGTCCATTCCCCTCCATCTCTCTAA
Source organism: Cherax quadricarinatus (assembly GCF_038502225.1). Taxonomy (NCBI): domain Eukaryota; kingdom Metazoa; phylum Arthropoda; class Malacostraca; order Decapoda; family Parastacidae; genus Cherax; species Cherax quadricarinatus. The sequence continues at coordinate 15,026,910 of NC_091332.1, read as the reverse complement.
CCCCCTCCCTTCCTTCTCTCTAACCCTCCTACATTCCCTTTCTCTAACCCCCTCCCCTCCCCTTTTATTCCCCCTTTTCTCGCGAGAGCGCCTCACTTCCTTTACCTTGTCATAAAACGACAGTAGTTTGTAAAGAGCTAGTTGTTCATGAACTCAATACCTTGCGGATGCTCCGCCACTCTGCTCTCGCTCTCTCATTCTTCAGAGGAACTACAGTGGCTGTCTTCACACATCTGGAAAATTATCTGTATCTTGTGACCTGTTGAGTTTAATTAACAGTGCACGAAGTGCTTCTGCTCCTCCTGCAGAACCGACGGAATGAGACTGACACGCGCGCCCGCGTGCGTGAGAGAGAGGGGGCTACTGGAGCAGTGTGTCCCATCTTCAATAAGCTTAAAATATTTTTATTCCTATTGGTTGTAGTATTTAAGTACTAACTTTTAATTCTTTCCATTGGTCTACCCACGTCTCTCAGAAGATAATGATCATTTGAAGTGACCGAAGTTACCAGAACAAAACACCTTCACACACACACACACACACACACACACACACACACACACACACACACACACACACACACACACACATTTACATTTAACAAACTTCGGATGTTCATTAAAAAATAAACCACACTACGAAAAACTGAGCACACTAAACCTAATCTTCCATACCTTTTTTACTGCACATAAAGCATTAAACCCCTGTGGGTCATTCAATGGTGGAGGTTCGTTCCTCCGACCTGCTTAGATGATTAAGAAGTATTTGATGTTTATGGTGAACTGACGTGAAAAAGATTGACTGATGAGACTCTGCGATATGAAATGCAAAAACTAGGGTAAAAACTTCCCTACGAACAGCTCGACTGATCAGGCCAGCAACCAGGAGGTCTGGCTCGGGACCAGGCCGCGGAGGACAGCAACCACAGGAATCATCAACAATATAATCGGGAAAATGTTATTGAAGAAAATATGAAGCTCAGGCAGTGAAAAAATGTTTCTGTCCACGTTGACCTTTCCTCTGTGTAAATGATGGAGACAATGACAAGGCTCGGACCTTGAAACGTCCATTTCAACGCCAGCGGTTCATCACCTCAAAGGTTAGGCAAGTCAATGGTTCTCACATATAGCAATACTAATGTTTTACGATATATATATATATATATATATATATATATATATATATATATATATATATATATATATATATATATATATATATATATATGTGTGTGTGTGTGTGTGTGTGTGTGTGTGTGTGTGTGTGTGTGTGTGTGTGTGTGTGTGTGTGTGTGTGTGTGTGTGTGTGTGTACAAAGAGGAGGGAGGGAAGAGACAGAGGCAATTTTAAGAGGCAAAGGCAGAGAAAGAGAGAAGCACTGAGAAAAGCAGGGAGACAGAAACAGAAAAAAAGTCAAAGAAAGAGACAGGGAAAGACAGGAAAAAAAAAGGAGAAAAAAATCAGAGATTCGAGGGAAAGAAAGTGGATTTTACAAGAAGATAAGAGTGGCAATTTTGACAAGGATAATAACACTGTCTACGAATCTTATGACCTCGTTTTCTACTAATGTTTTCCTCATCCCGTCCCTCCTCCCTCTCCCTTAGTAAATACTGGCCAAGACTGGCTAAGAAATATTTTAATTTTTATTTACATATATATATATATATATATATATATATATATATATATATATATATATATATATATATATATATATATATATATATATATATACATATACATATTATATACATTATATATATACATTATATACATTATATATATACATTATATACATATATATACATTATATATATATATATATATATATATATATATATATATATATATATATATATATATATATATATATATATAGATATATATATACATATATATATACATGAGTGTGTGTGTGTGTGTGTGTGTGTGTGTGTATATATATAACCACTGTGAAAAAATAGTGAATTTCCAACAGCTTGGAAAAACACTAGCCTTTTCACAGTGATTATTTTGCGTAAATTGATATCACATGTTTACTGCTTGACAATTCGCAAACGGGAGAAATTATTTACATACGTTATCTCTCAGTTCGCAAGATTCGAACCTGCACATGCTTTCAGGTATACAGAAGTAAGATCAGGGACAAGAAAGGCCCACTCAAAGTTACTCGGGTCAGCTTACGGACAGTGATAAGGAAATGTGTAGAATTTTTAACACATACTTCCTCTCAGTTTTTACACAGGAAGATACTAGCGATATTCCAGAAATAATAAATTATGAAGAACAGGATGATGATAAACTATGCACGATTAGGGTCACAAGTGACATGGTCCTTAGGCAAATAGATGAATTAAAACCTAACAAATCCCCAGGCCCTGATGAACTGTATGCAAGGGTTCTAAAAGAATGTAAAGAGGAGCTTAGCAAACCTCTGGCTAATCTTTTCAATATATCACTACAGACTGGCATGGTGCCAGATAAGTGGAAAATGGCAAATGTGATACCTATTTTCAAAGCAGGTGACAGGTCCTTAGCTTCGAACTATAGACCAATAAGCCTAACCTCCATAGTGGGAAAATTTATGGGATCAATAATTGCCGAGGCAATTCGTAGCCATCTTGAAAAGCATAAATTAATCAACGAATCTCAGCATGGTTTTACAAAGGGGCGTTCCTGTCTTACGAATTTATTAACTTTTTTCACTAAGGTATTTGAGGAGGTAGATCATGGTAATGAATATGATATTGTGTACATGGACTTCAGTAAGGCTTTTGACAGGGTCCCACATCAGAGACTATTGAGGAAAATTAAGGCACATGGAATAGGAGGAGAAATTTTTTCCTGGATGACAATTAGGCAGCAGAGAGTTTGCATAAATGGGGAGAAATCAGAGTGGGGAAGCGTCACGAGCGGTGTTCCACAGGGGTCAGTGTAGGGCCCCCTGTTGTTCACAATCTTCATAAACGACACTGATGATGGCATAAAGAGCGACATAAGCAAGTTTGCCTATGACACCAAAATAGGCCGTCGAATTCATTCTGACGAGGACATTAGAGCACTCCAGGAAGATTTGAATAGACTGATGCAGTGGTCGGAGAAGTGGCAGATGCAGTTTAATACAGACAAATGCAAAGTTCTAAATGTTGGACAGGAAAATAACCATGCCACATATCAACTAAATAATGTAGATCTTAATATTACGGATTGCGAAAAAGATTTAGGAGTTCTGGTGACGTGTACTTAGCTCTGTGAAGACCTGTTTGCGCGCTCTCTACGAATTGAAGCAAGATGCCCTCCATCGAGCAACTTTACCAACAGCTTAAGGAAGAATTGAGGATGGCGAAGATGGAGATTCGGCGACTGACCGAGGAAAACAAGAAGATTCGTAGTAGTCCTCCTGTTTTGAGTCCTCAGGTCAAGAAGGGAAACTGGTCAGTGGCTGGACAGCAGGGAACGAAGTTGACGATCAAGAAGAATGGAAAGGTAGAAACGATGAAGAAGAAAGAGACTGCCGAGGAAACTGTTGTGGAAACATCTAATACATTCTCAGTGCTACCCGACGAATGTGAGTCGACTACTGGGAACGTCACGACGAACGACATCAAGGAAGGTAAGAATATTGTTGTTGTTGGGGATAGCCAAGTTAGGTACATGGATAGGGCGTTCTGCTTGAAGGACAGGAGTAGGAGACAGAGGGTTTGCTTTCCTGGGGCTGGGATGGAGGATATTGTTAGCCGTCTGGATGACATCATGAGAGGTAATGGGAGCAATGATATTATCTGTCTCAGTGCTGGAGGCAACGATGTTGGTAGACGTAGGAGTGAAGACCTGATTAGCAGGTATAGGTCAGCAATAGAAATAATTAGGAGGAAGGGTGGGAACCCTGTCATATGTGGTATTTTGCCAAGGAGAGGAGTTGGAAATGAATGGTTGTCCAGGGCAATTGGTGTCAATTGCTGGCTGGACAAATACTGTGAAGAAAACGAGGTAACATTGACAACTGGGACCTCCTCTATGGCAGAAATGACATGTATGTCAGGGATGGGGTTCACTTATCTAGGTCTGGGGTGGGAGCACTGGCAACTGCAGTGGAGGGAGCTGTTAGGACTTTAAACTAGGAATAGTTAGTGGTATGGGTTTTGGCAGGAAAACAGTGAAGTCCCAGTGTAGTAATATTATGGGTTCTAGGGGAACTAGTAATAAGCAGAACGAGGTAGATATTGAAAGGTCAGTGACACTGGGTGATAAGGACAGTAATAGGTTTAGTAGAAAAAACAGACATGAGCAGGAAGGGTAAAGAGAAAGGAGAGTCTTTCAATGTTTATTATTCTAATAGCCGTAGTGCTAGGAATAAGATTGACGAGTTGAGATTAGTTGCTAGTGCAGGTAACATTGATGTATTTGCCTTAACTGAGACGTGGTTTAATTCAAAAAGTCGGGACATTCCTGCGGAATGTCACATTCAGGGTTTTAAATTGTTCCAAGTAGATAGAAGTATCGGGAAGGGGGGTGGGGTGGCATTGTATGTCCGAGATCGCTTGAACTGTTACATAAAAACGGGTATTAAGTCTGAAGTAACACATACAGAGACGAGACTGTTTGGATAGAATTTTCAGAGGGACATGAAAAACTGATTTTAGGAGTGATATACCGTCCCCCATACTTAGATAGGGGCCAAGGGAGACTACTATGGGAGGAAATTGTTAAGGCCACAAGGCACAATAATGTAGTAATTCTAGGAGACTTTAACTTTAGTCATATTGATTGGAATTTCTTGACTGGGAATTTAGGATCATACGACTTCTTAGAAGTAGTTCAGGATTGTTTTTTGAAGCAGTTTGTGACAGAACCTACAAGGGGAAATAACCTGCTTGACTTAGTTCTGGCAAACAATGAATCCCTTGTTAATAATTTAGAAATTTCAGAGGAATTGGGTGCTAGCGACCACAAATCAATTACATTTAGCATTGAATGGAAGTACGATAGTAGCGATAACTCAGTAACAGTCCCAGATTTTCGCTTAGCAGATTACGATGGGCTTAGAGAAAACTTATCATCTGTTGACTGGGGTAACGAAGAGAGCTATCAATATGACAGTTTTCTGAACACTATGCATGCTGCTCAAAGAACGTTTATTCCGTATAAAGAAATTAGATCAAATAGAAATGACCCAAAATGGATGAATAATAGGCTCAAATATCTACTAGGGCATAAGAAAGGAATTTATAGGCGTATCAAAAGAGGTGAGGGTCACCTTATGAATCAGTATATTGACATTAAGAGGGACATAAAAAAGGGGATAAGAAAAGCTAAAAGGGACTATGAAATTAAAGTTGCTAGGGATTCTAAAACTAACCCAAAAAGTTTTTTCCAGGTCTACAGAACGAAAGTTAGAGATAAGATAGGTCCCCTTAAAAATAACTATGGGCATCTTACTGACAAAGAGAATGAAATGTGCTCGATTTTAAATAATTATTTTCTCTCGGTTTTTACACAGGAAGACACTAACAATATTCCAGTAATTAATTTTTATAGTGGGCTAGAAGAAGATAAATTATGTAACATCACAGTCACTAGTGAAATGGTTGTGAAGCAGATAGACTGAAGCAAAATAAGTCGCCGGGTCCTGATGAGGTTTTTTCAAGGGTTCTTAAGGAATGCAAAATGGAACTCTGTGAACCATTAACTAATATTTTTAATTTATCTCTTCAAACAGGTATGGTGTCTGATATGTGGAAGATGGCTAATGTAATTCATATTTTTAAAACAGGAGACAAGTCGTTACTGTCAAATTACCGCCCAATAAGCCTGACCTCAATTGTAGGAAAATTACTAGAGTCAATTATAGCTGAGATTATAAGAAGCCATCTCGATAAGCATAGCTTGATTAATGATATTCAGCATGGATTCACAAGAGGCCGGTCTTGTCTAACTAATTTAATAATTTTCTTCATTAAAGCTTTTGAGGCTGTTGACCACGATAAAGAATTTTATATTATTTACTTAGATTTTAGTAAGGCTTTTGATAGAGTTCCGCACCAAAGACTGTTAAAGAAAGTGGCAGCTCATGGCATTGGGGGAAAAGTGCTCTCATGGATCGAGTCATGGCTCACAGACAGGAAGCAGAGTGTGTCCATAAATGGGGTTAAATCCGAGTGGGGATCTGTAACAAGTGGCGTTCCACAGGGATTAGTCTTGGGCCCGTTGTTGTTTATAATATATATCAATGACGAGGAAATGGTATGGTGATACCGACAAGATGTGGAAAAAGACACTAATGTACAGTTCAGGACATTTATTAAAGGAAACGTTTCGTCACGAGTGGCTTCTTCAGTCCTAATACAGAGAAAACTAAGAAAACATTTATATATATAGTGGCAGGAGTCAGGTGAGGTGACGCGTGGGTAGAGGTGGTAGTAGTAGTAGTAGTAATGGAACTAAGGAGGTGAGGCAAGAGAGGGACCTGCTGGCATCAAGTAACACCAGTTCCCAGGATGGGTAATATCCTCTTGCTTAGTAATTTTGAAATACTGTAACTACCGGATTTTTGCTTTATAGTGTTACTGACAGAAATTAGTGCAGCTTCAATGCATTTTCTCCGTCTTAAGTCGTCTTCTTTAATAACTAGTTTAGCTTCATTGAATTTCATGAGGTGTCCAATATCGTCTCTATGTTGAACACATGCGTTTTTGCGGTCATCATTTCTGCAAGCATTTTTGTGTTCTGCTATTCTAATGTCCAGAGTTCTGGCTGTTTCCCCTACATATACTTTGTCACACACACCCCCCCCCCCATTTCACTAGTGACTGTGATGTTACATAACTTTTCTTCTTCTGATCCACTATAAAAATTAATTACCGGAATATTATTAGTGTCTTCCTGTGTAAAAACCGAGAGAAAATAATTATTTAAAATCGAGCACATTTCATTCTCTTTGTCAGTAAGATGCCCATAGTTATTTTTAAGGGGACCTATCTTATCTCTGACTTTTGTTCTATAGACCTGGAAAAAACTTTTTGGGTTAGTTTTAGAATCCCTAGCAACTTTAATTTCATAGTCCCTTTTAGCTTTTCTTATCCCCTTTTTAATGTCCCTCTTAATGTCAATATACTGATTCATAAGATGACCCTCGCCTCTTTTGATACGCCTATAAATTCCTTTCTTATGCCCTAGTAGATATTTCAGCCTATTATTCATCCATTTTGGGTCATTTCTATTTGATCTAATTTCCTTATAAGGGATAAACGTTCTTTGAGCAGCATGTATTGTGTTCAGAAAACTGTCATATTGATAGCTCTCTTCGTTACCCCAGTCAACAGATGATAAGTGTTCTCTAAGCCCATCGTAATCTGCTAAGCGAAAATCTGGGACTATTACTGAGTTACCCCTACTATCATACTTCCATTCAATTCTACATGTAATTGATTTGTGGTCGCTAGCACCCAGTTCCTCTGAGACTTCTAAATTATTAACAAGGGATTCATTGTTTGCCAGAACTAAGTCAAGCAGGTTATTACCCCTTGTAGGTTCTGTCACAAACTGCTTCAAAAAACAATCCTGAACTACTTCTAAGAAATCGTATGATTCTAAATTCCCAGTCAAGAAATTCCAATCAATATGACTAAAGTTAAAGTCTCCTAGAATTACTACATTATCGTGCCTTGTGGCCCTAACAATTTCCTCCCATAGTAGTCTCCCCTGGTCCCTATCTAAATTTGGGGGACGGTATATCACACCTAAAATTAATTTTTCATGCCCCTCTGAAAATTCTATCCAAACAGACTCTGTATGTGTTACTTCAGACTTAATACCCGTTTTTATGCAACAGTTCAAGCGATCTCGGACATACAATGCCACCCCACCCCCCTTCCCGATACTTCTATCTACTTGGAACAATTTAAAACCCTGAATGTGACATTCTGCAGGCATGTCCCGACTTTTTGAATTAAACCACGTCTCAGTAATGGCAAATACATCTATGTTACCTGCACTAGCAACTAGTCTCAACTCGTCCATCTTATTCCTAGCACTGCGACTATTTGTGTAATAAATATTTAATGACCCTCCTATCTCTTTACTCTTCCTGCTCCTTTCTGTTATTCCACTAAACCTATTACTGTCATTGTCAATTAGTGCCACTGGCTTTCCAATATCCTCCTCATTTTGCCTATTACTAGTTCTCCTAGTACTCATGTTACTACCCTGCGACTTCACAGTTTTCCCGCCAAAACCCATACCACTAACTATTCCTAGTTTAAAGACCTAACAGCTCCCTCCACTGCGTTGGCCAGTGCTCCCACCCCACACCTAGACAAGTGAACCCCATCCCTGGCATACATGTCATTTCTAAATTTGAAACTACCCAAAGTCCTAGCCTCAATAACCCAACTAGGTAGACTGTTCCACTCATCTACTACCCTATTTCCAAACCAATACTTTCCTATGTCCTTTCTAAATCTAAACTTATCTAATTTAAATCCATTACTGCGGGTTCTCTCTTGGAGAGATATTCTCAAGACCTTGTTAATATCCCCTTTATTAATACCTATCTTCCACTTATACACTTCGATCAGGTCTCCCCTCATTCTTCGTCTAACAAGTGAATGTAACTTAAGAGTCTTCAATCTTTCTTCATAAGGAAGATTTCTAATGCTATGTATTAATTTAGTCATCCTACGCTGAATGTTTTCCAACGAATTTATGTCCATTCTGTAATATGGAGACCAGAATTGAACTGCATAATCTAGGTGAGGCCTTACTAATGATGTATAAAGCTGCAGTATGACCTCTGGACTTCTGTTGCTTACACTTCTTGATATAAATCCCAGTAATCTATTTGCCTTATTACGTACGCTTAGGCATTGCTGTCTTGGTTTAAGGTTGCTGCTTACCATAACCCCCAAGTCCTTTTCGCAATCTGTATGGTTAAGTTCTACATTATTTAACTTATAAGTGCTAGGGTTATGGACACTCCCGAGCTTCAGAACCTTGCATTTATCTACATTGAACTGCATCTGCCACTTTTCTGACCAAGAGTAGAGTTTGTCTAAATCCTCCTGAAGTTCCCTAACATCTACGTTTGAATCAATTATCCTACCTATCTTCGTGTCATCGGCGAATTTGCTCATATCACTAGTAATTCCCTCATCAAGATCATTGATATATATTATAAACAACAACGGGCCCAAGACTGATCCCTGTGGAACGCCACTTGTTACCGATCCCCACTCGGATTTAACCCCATTTATGGACACTCTTTGCTTCCTGTCTGTGAGCCATGATTCGATCCACGAGAGCACCCTTCCCCCAATGCCATGAGCTGCCACTTTCTTCAACAGTCTTTGGTGCGGAACTCTATCAAATGCCTTACTAAAATCTAAGTAAATAATATCAAATTCTTTATCGTGGTCAACAGCCTCAAAAGCTTTACTGAAGAAAGTTAATAAATTAGTTAGACAAGACCGGCCTCTTGTGAATCCATGCTGAGTATCATTAATCAAGCTATGCTTATCGAGATGGCTTCTTATAATCTCAGCTATAATTGACTCTAGTAATTTGCCTACAATTGAGGTCAGGCTTATTGGGCGGTAATTTGCCGGTAACGACTTGTCCCCTGTTTTAAAAATAGGAATTACATTAGCCATCTTCCACATATCAGACACAGACTTCCACATATCAGACACAGGCTTCCACATATCAGACACAGTCTTCCACATATCAGACACAGTCTTCCACATATCAGACACAGTCTTCCACATATCAGACACAGTCTTCCACATATCAGACACAGGTCTTCCACATCTCAACTTAAATCCATTATTCCTGGTTCTTACCTGGTTCGACACCCTCAGTACTTTATTAATGTCTCCCTTGTTTATGCCCGTCATCCACTTATACACTTCAATGATATCTCCCCTCATTCTACGCCTCTCCAGAGAGTGGAGATTTAAGGCTTTAAGTCTATCTTCATACGGGAGGTTCCTTACACAGTAAATCATTTGTCATTCTTCTCTGTATGTTCTCTAATGAGTCTATGTCCATCCTGTAGTAAGGGGACCAAAACTGAGCAGCATAATCCAAATGAGGCCTCACTAGTGATGTATAGAGCTGTAAAATAACTTTTGGACTTCTGTTACTTATACTTCTTGAGATAAATCCAAGTAATCTGTTGGCCTTGTTGCGCACACTGAGGCACTGCTGTCTTGGCTTTAGATTTCTGCTTACCATGACTCCCAAGTCTTTTTCACATTCTGTATGACCAAGCTCTACTTCACCTAGATTATAGCTTCGAGGGTTATTTTCATTACCAAGGGCAAGTACCTTACACTTATCCACATTAAACTTCATCTGCCATTTCTCAGACCAAGACATTAATTTGTTCAAATCGTCCTGGAGTTCATTGATATCCTCCTCAGAGTGAATTATACGGCCTATCTTTGTATCATCAGCAAACTTACTCATGTCACTAGTAATCCCTTCATCAAGGTCATTAATGTAAATTATGAACAAGAGAGGGCCCAAAACTGATCCTTGTGGAACGCCACTAGTGACTAATCCCCATTCAGATTTCACTCCATTAATGGTAACTCTCTGCTTTCTATTGGTAAGCCATGCCTCAATCCATGCTAGAACTTTACCTCCTATACCATGAGCTGCCACTTTTCTTAAGAGTCTCTTGTGAGGTACTCTGTCGAAGGCTTTACTAAAATCCAAATAAACAATATCATATTCCTTATCACTGTCAACTGCCTCAAATGTTCTATTGAAGAACGTCAGTAAGTTTGTCAGGCAGGAACGACCTCTCGTGAATCCATGCTGAGATTCATTTATCAGGTTATGCTCTTCAAGGTGACTTCTGATAATGTCAGCTATAATTGATTCTAATAACTTGCCCACTATAGATGTCAGGCTTATTGGACGGTAATTTGAAGGAGTGGACTTATCCCCTGATTTGAATATAGGAACCACATTAGCCATCTTCCACATCTCTGGCACAACACTGGTAAGGATGGACGCATTGAATACACTCGTTAATGGCTGACTAAGCTCCATCTTGCATTCCTTAAGTACCCTTGAAAACAACTCATCCGGTCCCGGGGACTTATTTTGTTTCAGTTTCTCTATCTGTTTAATAACCATGTCCCTCGTGACAGTAATATTAGTTAACTTGAATTCATCAGGAACTAAATAATTGTTAATTACTGGAATCTCATTTACATCTTCCTGTGTAAAAACTGACAAAAAATAGTCATTAAATAAGGAACACATTTCCAATTCATTATCCGTCAGCTGTCCATTCCCAGATTTCAGAGGTCCTACTTTTTCCTTCACCTTCGTCCTATACACTTGAAAGAACCCCTTTGGATTAGTCTTTGATTCATTAGCAACTCTAATTTCATAGTCACGTTTAGCCTTTCTAATCGCTTTTTTTACTTCTCTTTTAAGCTGAACATATTGGTCAGTAAGGTTAACCTCTCCTCTTCTGATGCGCCTATAAATTCCCCTTTTCTCCCCTAATAGATGCTTTAGCCTCCTGTTAACCCATTTGGGATCGTTATTATTAGACCTAATTTCTCTCTGGGGAATGTATATACTCTGGGCACTGTGTACATTATTAAGAAAACAATCATAAAAGCAGATCCCTTCATATTCATAAGTATGATTATCGTCAATAAAATCATTAGCTAGATAACCCCAATCAAGATTAGACAGATGTTCCCTAAGTCCATTATAATCGGCAGAACGAAAATCGGGGATTTTTACTGTATTATCATTATTCTTGCATTCCCAATTAATGCTAAAGGTGATGGATTTGTGATCACTTGCGCCAAGCTCTTCAGTGATCTCCAGATTATTCACGAGTGTTTCCTTATTTGACAAGACTAGGTCTAGCAAATTATTACCCCTGGTAGGTTCAGTTACACTCTGTTTCAGAAAACAGTCCTGAACTGTTTCCATGAAGTCACTGGACTCTAGATTACCTGTCAAAGAATTCCAGTCAATTTGGCTAAAGTTAAAGTCCCCTACTATGACTACGTTACTGTGTACAGAAGCCCTAACAATTTCGTCCCAAAGAAGTCTCCCTCTATCGTGATCCAAGCCTGGAGGTCGGTATATTACACCAAGAATTAGTTTTTCTTGACCCTCCACGAACTCTACCCAAACAGACTCTGTTACTGCTCCATCTATTTTTATACCTGTTTTTATGCAACAATTAATATTTTCTCGAACATACAATGCAACTCCTCCCCCCTTCCCATTACATCTATCCACATTGAACAACTTAAATCCCTGAATATTACACTCAGCAGTCATATCCCGACTCTTTAAATCATCCCACGTTTCAGTTAATGCAATGATATCAAAGTTCCCAGCACATGCTACCAAACGTAGTTCATTAATTTTATTTCTTGCACTTCGACTGTTAGCATAAAATACCATCATATGTTTTTTCTTCTGCACATTTTTCCTATTCATCTTTGTTTTTACACAATTTCTGAAATTATCATTACCCAGAGTTACTCCATGACAGTTACTATTAAGATTCTTAATATCAGAGCATAAGTCAATATATCCATACTCATTATTAATCATTTCTAAACCCATACCTCTAACTAATCCTAGTTTAAAGTCCTAACAACCCCCTCAACTGAGTTAGCAAGAAAACCCACACCTGCCCTGGATAAGTGAACCCCATCCCTGGCATACATGTCATTTCGGCCATAGAAGTTGTCCCAGTTGTCAATGAATGGTACTGCATTATCCTTACAGTGTTTATCCAGCCAACAATTAATACCAATTGCTCTGGACAACCATTCATTACCAACACCTCTTCTTGGCAAAATGCCACATATAACAGGGCGCCCCCCCTTCTTCCTAATCATGTCTATAGCTGTCCTGAACTTTCTAACTAAATCCTCACTTCTACGCTTGCCTACATCATTGCCTCCAGCACTGAGGCAAATAATAGGATTGATCCCATTACCGTTCATGATGTTGTCAAGCCGGCTAACAATGTCCTCTATCCCAGCCCCAGGAAAGCATACCCTTTGTCTCCTACTCCTGTCCTTCAAGCAGAATGCCCTATCCATGTATCTAACCTGGCTATCCCCAACAACAACAATATTCTTACCTTCCTTGTTGTCGTTCGTCGTGACGATCCCAGTAGTAGACTCACATTCATCGGGTAGCACCGAGAATGCGTTGGAGGTTTCCACAGGAGTTTCCACAGCAGTCTCTTTCTTCTTCATCGTTTCTGGCTTTCCATTCGTCTTCTTGATCGTCAACTTCGTCGTCCCCTGCTGTCCAGCCACTGACCACGATCCCTTCTTGACCTGAGGACTCGAAACAGGAGGACTACTACGAATCCTCTTGTTTTCCTCGGTCAATCGCCGTATCTCCATCTTCGCTGCCCTCAATTCTTCCTTAAGTTGCTGGTAAAGTTGCTCGATGGAGGGCATCTTGGTTCAGTCCACGGGAGCAAACAAGACACTTCTTCACAGAGTTAAGTACAGGTCACCACTCAAGAGCACACAAACAGGTCTTCACAGAGCTAAGTACACGTCACCACTGAGCTAAGTACATGTCACCACTAAGTACATGTCACACTGTTGCATATGTGTCTTACCTAACAACCTGTCGGTATTTTATACCATTTTAATGTTCAATCTGTCAGAGACTGCAACACAAGGGTATCTTGGTACAGACGTACAATCAACTTCGACAACCTCTACTAGTGAGAACGGCTGGATTTGAGAGGGACCTGACCTCCCAACATCTGAGTTCTTACCTCTTCTAGTGACCTACGTCTCACCTCTTGGCGCTATATAAGGCTCCATCCTGTCACTTCCTCTCCATATTGTTTCATACTATGGAACAATGCTCTTCTCCAGACTGAGGAACTGACCACCTCAAAACTTTAAGGGTGATGGACTGATTACATCGTCTTCAAGTATCTTCTGCTTCTATCAACTTTTCTGTACTCGACTGAAGAAGCCTACTGTGTAGGCGAAACGTTTCGAAATAAAGATACCTAACTGTTGCATATGTGTCTTACCTAACAACCTGTCGGTATTTTATACCATTTTAATGTTCAATCTGTCAGACACTGCAACACAAGGGTATCTTGGTACAGACCTACAATCAACTTCGACAACCTCTACTAGTGAGAACGGCTGGATTTGAGAGGGACCTGACCTCCCAACATCTGAGTTCTTACCTCTTCTAGTGACCTACGTCTCACCTCTTGGCGCTATATAAGGCTCCATCCTGTCACTTCATCTCCATATTGTTTCATACTATGGAACAATGCTCTTCTCCAGACTGAAGACCTGTTTGTTACATCGTGCTCTCTGTGAATCTGTGTACCAGGATGTGTCTTACCTCTCTTGAGCAACTTTACCAGCAGCTGAGAGAAGAGCTCAGAGTTGCTAAGATGGAGATACGGCGATTAACGGAGGAGAACAAGAGGATTCGTAGTAATCCTTCTGTTGTGAGTCCCCAGGTTAAGAGGGGAGCTTGGTCAGTGGCCGGGCAACATGGAACCAAGCTGAAGATCAAGAAAACGGTTGGAGAGGCAGAAACAACGAGAAACCAGAAGACTACCGTGGAAACTTCCAACTCATTCTCGGTGCTACCTGACGAATGTGAGTGTTCTACTGGGAATGCCACAACGAGCACCAAAGAAGCATTGGCAGACGTGAGTAAGACATCCCTAGAAACCCCAACGAAGACCATCGAGAACGTCTTGACGAATTCTACAAGTGGTGTAATGCTACCTGGCGAATGTGAGTCGACTACTCGGAGCATCACGACGGACGACGCCAAGGAAGGTAAAAACATTGTTGTTGTTGGGGATAGCCAGATTAGGTACATGGATAGGGCATTCTGCTTGAAGGATAGGAGTAGGAGGCAGAGAGTGTGTTTTCCTGGGGCTGGGATGAAGGATATTGTTAGCCGTCTGGATGACATCATGAGAGGTAATGGGAGCAATCCTATTATCTGTCTCAGTGCTGGAGGCAACGATGTTGGCAGACGTAGGAGTGAGGACCTGATTAGCAGGTATAGGTCAGCAATAGAGATAATTAGGAGGAAGGGTGGGAAACCTGTCATATGTGGCATTTTGCCAAGGAGAGGAGTTGGAAATGAATGGTTGTCCAGAGCAATTGGTGTCAATTGCTGGCTAGACAAATACTGTAAGGAAAATGCGGTAACATTCATTGACAACTGGGACCTCTTCTATGGCAGAAATGACATGTATGCCAGGGATGGGGTTCACTTATCTAGGTGTGGGGTGGGAGCACTGGCCAACGCAGTGGAGGGAGCTGTTAGGTCTTTAAACTAGGAATAGTTAGTGGTATGGGTTTTGGCGGGAAAACTGTGAAGTCGCAGGGTAGTAACATGAGTACTAGGAGAACTAGTAATAGGCAAAATGAGGTGGATATTGGAAAGCCAGTGGCACTAATTGACAAGGACAGTAATAGGTTTAGTGGAATAATAGAAAGGAGCAGGAAGGGTAAAGAGAGAGGAGGGTCATTAAAAATTTATTACACAAATAGTCGCAGTGCTAGGAATAAGATGGACGAGTTGAGACTAGTTGCTAGTGCAGGTAACATAGATGTATTTGCCATTACTGAGACGTGGTTTAATTCAAAAAGTCGGGACATGCCTGCAGAATGTCACATTCAGGGTTTTAAATTGTTCCAAGTAGATAGAAGTATCGGGAAGGGGGGTGGGGTGGCATTGTATGTCCGAGATCGCTTGAACTGTTGCATAAAAACGGGTATTAAGTCTGAAGTAACACATACAGAGTCTGTTTGGATAGAATTTTCAGAGGGGCATGAAAAATTAATTTTAGGTGTGATATACCGTCCCCCAAATTTAGATAGGGACCAGGGGAGACTACTATGGGAGGAAATTGTTAGGGCCACAAGGCACGATAATGTAGTAATTCTAGGAGACTTTAACTTTAGTCATATTGATTGGAATTTCTTGACTGGGAATTTAGAATCATACGATTTCTTAGAAGTAGTTCAGGATTGTTTTTTGAAGCAGTTTGTGACAGAACCTACAAGGGGAAATAACCTGCTTGACTTAGTTCTGGCAAACAATGAATCCCTTGTTAATAATTTAGAAGTTTCAGAGGAACTGGGTGCTAGCGACCACAAATCAATTACATTTAGAATTGAATGGAAGTATGATAGTAGGGATAACTCAGTAACAGTCCCAGATTTTCGCTTAGCAGATTACGATGGGCTTAGAGAACACTTATCATCTGTTGACTGGGGTAACGAAGAGAGCTATCAATATGACAGTTTTCTGAACACAATACATGCTGCTCAAAGAACGTTTATCCCTTATAAGGAAATTAGATCAAATAGAAATGACCCAAAATGGATGAATAATAGGCTGAAATATCTACTAGGGCATAAGAAAGGAATTTATAGGCGTATCAAAAGAGGCAAGGGTCATCTTATGAATCAGTATATTGACATTAAGAGGGACATTAAAAAGGGGATAAGAAAAGCTAAAAGGGACTATGAAATTAAAGTTGCTAGGGATTCTAAAACTAATCCAAAAAGTTTTTTCCAGGTATATAGAACAAAAGTCAGAGATAAGATAGGTCCCCTTAAAAATAACTATGGGCATCTTACTGACAAAGAGAATGAAATGTGCTCGATTTTAAATAATTATTTTCTCTCGGTTTTTACACAGGAAGACACTAATAATATTCCGGTAATTAATTTTTATAGTGGATCAGAAGAAGATAAATTATGTAACATCACAGTCACTAGTGAAATGGTTGTGAAGCAGATAGACCGACTGAAGCAAAATAAGTCACCGGGTCCTGATGAGGTTTTTTCAAGGGTTCTTAAGGAATGCAAAATGGAAGTCTGTGAACCATTAACTAATATTTTTAATTTATCTCTTCAAACAGGTGTAGTGTCTGATATGTGGAAGATGGCTAATGTAATTCCTATTTTTAAAACAGGGGACAAGTCGTTACCGTCAAATTACCGCCCAATAAGCCTGACCTCAATTGTAGGCAAGTTGCTAGAGTCAATTATAGCTGAGATTATAAGAAGCCATCTCGATAAGCATAGCTTGATTAATGATACTCAGCATGGATTCACAAGAGGCCGGTCTTGTCTAACTAATTTATTAACTTTCTTCAGTAAAGCTTTTGAGGCTGTTGACCACGATAAAGAATTTGATATTGTTTACTTAGATTTTAGTAAGGCATTTGATAGAGTTCCGCACCAAAGACTGTTGAAGAAAGTAGCAGCTCATGGCATTGGGGGAAGGGTGCTCTCGTGGATCGAGTCATGGCTCACAGACAGGAAGCAGAGAGTGTCCATAAATGGGGTTAAATCAGAGTGGGGATCAGTAACAAGTGGCGTTCCACAGGGATCAGTCTTGGGCCCGTTGTTGTTTATAATATATATCAATGATCTTGATGAAGGAATTGCTAGTGATATGAGCAAATTCGCCGATGACACGAAGATAGGTAGGATAATTGATTCAAACGTAGATGTTAGGGAACTTCAGGAGGATTTAGATAAACTCTACTCTTGGTCAGAAAAGTGGCAGATGCAGTTCAATGTAGATAAATGCAAGGTTCTGAAGCTCGGGAGTGTCCATAACCCTAGCACTTATAAGTTAAATAATGTAGAACTTAGCCATACAGATTGCGAAAAGGACTTGGGGGTTATGGTAAGCAGCAACCTTAAACCAAGACAGCAATGCCTAAGCGTACGTAATAAGGCAAATAGATTACTGGGATTTATATCAAGAAGTGTAAGCAACAGAAGTCCAGAGGTCATACTGCAGCTTTATACATCATTAGTAAGGCCTCACCTAGATTATGCAGCTCAATTCTGGTCTCCGTATTACAGAATGGACATAAATTCGTTAGAAAACATTCAGCGTAGGATGACTAAATTAATACATAGCATTAGAAATCTTCCTTATGAAGAAAGATTGAAGACTCTTAAGTTACATTCACTTGTTAGACGAAGAATGAGGGGAGACCTGATCGAAGTGTATAAGTGGAAGATAGGTATTAATAAAGGGGATATTAACAAGGTCTTGAGGATATCTCTCCAAGAGAGAACCCGCAGTAATGGATTTAAATTAGATAAGTTTAGATTTAGAAAGGACATAGGAAAGTATTGGTTTGGAAATAGGGTAGTTGATGAGTGGAACAGTCTACCTAGTTGGGTTATTGAGGCTAGGACTTTGGGTAGTTTCAAATTTAGGTTGGATAAGTACATGAGTGGGAGGGGTTGGATTTGAGTGGGACTTGCACATCGGAGCTTGTTTCTTGGGTGGCATTGAAAATTGGGTTGGTCAAATGTTTTGTTAGTGGGATGAATTGTAAAGGACCTGCCTAGTATGGGCCAACAGGCCTGCTGCAGTGTTCCTCCTTTCTTATGTTCTTATGAGTGGAAGTCTACCAAGTTGGGTTATTGAGGCTAGGACTTTGGGTAGTTTCAAATTTAGGTTGGATAAGTACATGAGTGGGAGGGGTTGGATTTGAGTGGGACTTGCACATCAGAGCTTATTTCTTGGGTAGCATTGAAAATTGGGTTGGTCAAATGTTTGTTAGTGGGATGAACTGTAAAGGACCTGCCTAGTATGGGCCAACAGGCCTGCTGCAGTGTTCCTCCTTTCTTATGTTCTTATATCCCCTTTATTAATACCTATCTTCCACTTATACACTTCGATCAGGTCTCCCCTCATTCTTCGTCTAACAAGTGAATGTAACTTAAGAGTCTTCAATCTTTCTTCATAAGGAAGATTTCTAATGCTATGTATTAATTTAGTCATCCTACGCTGAATGTTTTCTAACGAATTTATGTCCATTCTGTAATATGGAGACCAGAATTGAGCTGCATAATCTAGGTGAGGCCTTACTAATGATGTATAAAGTTGCAGTATGACCTCTGGACTTCTGTTGCTTACACTTCTTGATATAAATCCCAGTAATCTATTTGCCTTATTACGTACGCTTAGGCATTGCTGTCTTGGTTTAAGGTTGCTGCTCACCATAATCCCCAAGTACTTTTTGCAATCTGTATGGCTAAGTTCTACATCATTTAACTTATAAGTGCTAGGGTTATGAACACTCCCGAGCTTCAGAACCTTGCATTTATCTACATTGAACTGCATCTGCCACTTTTCTGACCAAGAATATAGTTTGTTTAAATCCTTCTGAAGTTCCCTAGCGTCTACGTGACGTGTACTTAGCGTGGTGACGTGTACTTAGCTCTGTGAAGACCTGTTTGTGTGTGCTCTGTGAATCTGTACCAGGATGCCCTCTCTTGAGCAACTTTACCAGCAGCTGAGAGAGGAGCTCAGAGTTGCCAAGATGGAGATACGGCGATTAACGGAGGAGAACAAGAGGATTCGTATTAATCCTTCTGTTGTGAGTCCCCAGGTTAAGAGGGGAGCTTGGTCAGTGGCCGGGCAACATGGAACCAAGCTGAAGATCAAGAAAACGGTTGGAGAGGCGGAAACAACGAGAAACCAGAAGACTACCGTGGAAACTTCCAACTCATTCTCGGTGCTACCTGACGAATGTGAGTGTTCTGTTGGGAATGCCACAACGAGCACCAAAGAAGCATTGGAAGACGTCAGTAAGACATCCCTAGAAACCCCAACGAAGACCATCGAGAACGTCTTGACGAATTCTACAAGTGGTGTAATGCTACCTGGCGAATGTGAGTCGACTACTCCGAGCATCACGACGGACGACGCCAAGGAAGGTAAAAACATTGTTGTTGTTGGGGATAGCCAGATTAGGTACCTGGATAGGGCATTCTGCTTGAAGGATAGGAGTAGGAGGCAGAGAGTGTGTTTTCCTGGGGCTGGGATGAAGGATATTGTTAGCCGTCTGGATGACATCATGAGAGGTAATGGGAGCAATCCTATTATCTGTCTCAGTGCTGGAGGCAACGATGTTGGCAGACGTAGGAGTGAGGACCTGATTAGCAGGTATAGGTCAGCAATAGAGATAATTAGGAGGAAGGGTGGGAAACCTGTCATATGTGGCATTTTGCCAAGGAGAGGAGTTGGAAATGAATGGTTGTCCAGAGCAATTGGTGTCAATTGCTGGCTGGACAAGTACTGTAAGGAAAATGCGGTAACATTCATTGACAACTGGGACCTCTTCTATGGCAGAAATGACATGTATTCCAGGGATGGGGTTCACTTATCTAGGTGTGGGGTGGGAGCACTGGCCAACGCAGTGGAGGGAGCTGTTAGGTCTTTAAACTAGGAATAGTTAGTGGTATGGGTTTTGGCGGGAAAACTGTGAAGTCGCAGGGTAGTAACATGAGTACTAGTAGCAATATAAACACAAATGCAGTATAATGTGATCCTTTATTGACTACGTTTCGCCCACACAGTGGGCTTTTTCAAGTCACAAACAGAACTACCTGGGGTGGAAGGAACGCGAGTATTTATAGTCCGGCTGAGGTCAGGTGAAGAATGCTGCATCTGATGATGTACCGAGTTGGGTTGTAGAGTCTAAAAACTTGGGTAGCTTGGAAAGGAGACTGGACAAGTTTGTGAGCAGACCTTCTACAGTGTTCTTATGTGGGATAGCGATGAAGAAGTTTCTTGGCAAGTGGTTCAGCTATGTTATAGAAGCCACTATTCTGGTTGAAGTTGTCGGATATAGAAATAAGTGATGATTCCAGGATTCTTCGGTATTGAGTGTTGTCTTCTGTGGCGATAAGTCTTGAGTTTCTGTAGTTTATCAAGTGGTTGTGTGAATTACGGTGTTGTACGCAGGCATTCCTTGTGTCGTCAGACCTGCTTGCGTATTGGTGTTCTGAAATACGTGTTTGGAGGTCCCTTGATGTTTCGCCCACGTATAACTTGTTGCAGTCATTACAAGGGATTATGTATACCCCTGCAGAGGATGGAGGCTTGTCCTGCCTACTACTGGTGATGTCCTTGATGGTCGTGGTTGTGGAGGTAGATACTTGGAATGATGTTTTGGCAAAGATGTTGGAAACATGTTTGGCAATGGAGTTGGTGGGAAGGACTATGTATCTCTTCTCGGCAGTGTCTTCTCTGGGTGTGTTGAAGATGTTTAGTGCTCGCCGTCTGCAGTCTCTGATGAAGTGACGAGGATAGTGGAGTTTGGAAAATACCTGTTCAATTATAGTGCATTCTTCCTCAAGGAACTCGTTGCTGCAGATTCTGAGTGCACGCAGGAAGAAGCCTATAATTACACCACGTTTGGTTTTGGTGTCGTGGTGAGAGTAGAAGTGGAGAAGATCGTTTTGGTTGGTGGGTTTTCGATAGACTTTAAAACGAAGTTCGTGGTCAGCTTTGCAGAGTAGAACATCAAGGAAAGGAAGAGTGTTGTCGACCTCTTCTTCAAGTGTGAACTGGATTGAAGGCTCGACCTGGTTGAGCTTGTCTTGGAGAGCTTGAACGTTGAAGCGTTTAGGAGTTATGAGGAGAATGTCGTCAACATAACGGAGCCAGGTGACAGACGAAGGAATAATGGTGGAGAAACGTTCGGCTTCTAGATGTTCCATGTATAGGTTCGCTAGGACTGCACTGAGTGGCGAACCCATGGGTAGTCCAAAAGTCTGCTGAAAGAGGTGATTTTCAAAAGAGAAACATGTAAAGCCAACACATAGTTCAACCAGGTCGATGAAGTCGCTGGCTGGAATGGGAAGATCAAGTGAATCGTCAATTTTCTTGCGCAAGAGATCGATGGCTTGTTTAGTAGGTACTTTAGTGAATAGGGAAGTCACGTCAAGGCTGGAAAGTTTCTTGTTCCTGATGTTGATGTTGCGAATGCGATTGAGAAGATCACCTGAGTGTTTGAGATGTGCTGGACTGATAGTGCCCAAGAGTTTCGAGAGGTGTTTGGCGAGAATTCCTGAGAGCTTGTGGGGAGCACTGCCTATTCCCGAGGATATGGGCCTCAGTGGGATACCAGGCTTGTGAGTCTTTGGCAGGCCGTACATTCTGGCAGGTCTGGGGTTGCTGGGCATGGTGTGCAGAAGTTTCTTCCCTTGTTCTGAGCTCCTCAGAATGCGGCGAGTCCTTTGAAGAAAAGTTTTAGTAAGGTTGTCCACTTGGTTAGTTGTGAGAGGTTTGTAGGTATCTGGGTCATTAAGTAGATTGAGCATTTTGTTCCTGTAATCGTCAGTGTTCATGATAACAACACCACCTCCTTTATCAGCGGTGGTGACCCTGATGGTCGTGTCTTCTGCTAAACCTTTGAGTGCATTGATGTAACGTCGGGGTATGACTGGGGAGCTGCGTGTTGAGATGGCTGCTGAGATGATGCCTTGAAGATAGCCTTTTTGGAAGTCGGAGTCATTGTGTCTGTAGTTTTTGGCGATGAAATTGAGGTCTTGTTTTGGTTTCGTAATTCCTGTTGCGAATTTGAGGCCTAAGCTGAGGGCTTCAGTTTCTGTGGTTGACAGTGGACGAGATGAAAGATTTTGAATAATTTCAGGTCTTCCTAAACTTTTCCAATTACTATTATCGCAGAGTGTTTGTAGTTTCCTAGTAAGTCTGATCTTCTGTTGAACATTCGCTGTGGTAACTCTGCTGCGAATGATTTCGGCGGTGCGTCTGTTCATGTTGCCCCGGAGTGTTGTGCCTAGTGTTCTGGCTTGGAGAAAAGCTTCCTTTGTAGCATTGTTTAAGTCATCTGCACACTCTTCAAGGTAGGTCCGAGCTGTAGCGGAGAAAGGTGGTTTGATGTTGGCAATTTGAGGAGGAGTAGATCTTGGTAAGACCATTTCTTGGATGCAGTCACGAAGAAAATTGTGTCTGTTGCGAAGTGAGTAAGCTTTTAGGAGAAGGTCCAGGTATTCTCTGTGTGAAGGATCCATTTCTACTGCAGTGTTTGACACTGTTGACGACATTCTCCTCATAACTCCTAAACGCTTCAACGTTCAAGCTCTCCAAGACAAGCTCAACCAGGTCGAGCCTTCAATCCAGTTCACACTTGAAGAAGAGGTCGACAACACTCTTCCTTTCCTTGATGTTCTACTCTGCAAAGCTGACCACGAACTTCGTTTTAAAGTCTATCGAAAACCCACCAACCAAAACGATCTTCTCCACTTCTACTCTCACCACGACACCAAAACCAAACGTGGTGTAATTATAGGCTTCTTCCTGCGTGCACTCAGAATCTGCAGCAACGAGTTCCTTGAGGAAGAATGCACTATAATTGAACAGGTATTTTCCAAACTCCACTATCCTCGTCACTTCATCAGAGACTGCAGACGGCGAGCACTAAACATCTTCAACACACCCAGAGAAGACACTGCCGAGAAGAGATACATAGTCCTTCCCACCAACTCCATTGCCAAACATGTTTCCAACATCTTTGCCAAAACATCATTCCAAGTATCTACCTCCACAACCACGACCATCAAGGACATCACCAGTAGTAGGCAGGACAAGCCTCCATCCTCTGCAGGGGTATACATAATCCCTTGTAATGACTGCAACAAGTTATACGTGGGCGAAACATCAAGGGACCTCCAAACACGTATTTCAGAACACCAATACGCAAGCAGGTCTGACGACACAAGGAATGCCTGCGTACAACACCGTAATTCACACAACCACTTGATAAACTACAGAAACTCAAGACTTATCGCCACAGAAGACAACACTCAATACCGAAGAATCCTGGAATCATCACTTATTTCTATATCCGACAACTTCAACCAGAATAGTGGCTTCTATAACATAGCTGAACCACTTGCCAAGAAACTTCTTCATCGCTATCCCACATAAGAACACTGTAGAAGGTCTGCTCACAAACTTGTCCAGTCTCCTTTCCAAGCTACCCAAGTTTTTAGACTCTACAACCCAACTCGGTACATCATCAGATGCAGCATTCTTCACCTGACCTCAGCCGGACTATAAATACTCGCGTTCCTTCCACCCCAGGTAGTTCTGTTTGTGACTTGAAAAAGCTCACTGTGTGGGCGAAACGTAGTCAATAAAGGATCACATTATACTGCATTTGTGTTTATATTGCCATTGTGTCGGTATTTTATACCATTTATTTCCATGAGTACTAGTAATAGGCAAAATGAGGTGGATATTGGAAAGCCAGTGGCATAATTGACAAGGACAGTAATAAGTTTAGTGGAATAACAGAAAGGAGCAGGAAGGGTAAAGAGAGTGGAGGGTCATTAAAAATTTATTACACAAATAGTCGCAGTGCTAGGAATAAGATGGACGAGTTGAGACTAGTTGCTAGTGCAGGTAACATAGATGTATTTGCCATTACTGAGACGTGGTTTAATTCAAAAAGTCGGGACATGCCTGCAGAATGTCACATTCAGGGTTTTAAATTGTTCCAAGTAGATAGAAGTATCGGGAAGGGGGGTGGGGTGGCATTGTATGTCCGAGATCGCTTGAACTGTTGCATAAAAACGGGTATTAAGTCTGAAGTAGCACATACAGAGTCTGTTTGGATAGAATTTTCAGAGGGGCATGAAAAATTAATTTTAGGTGTGATATACCGTCCCCCAAATTTAGATAGGGACCAAGGGAGACTACTATGGGAGGAAATTGTTAGGGCCACAAGGCACGATAATGTAGTAATTCTAGGAGACTTTAACTTTAGTCATATTGATTGGAATTTCTTGACTGGGAATTTAGAATCATACGATTTCTTAGAAGTAGTTCAGGATTGTTTTTTGAAGCAGTTTGTGACAGAACCTACAAGGGGAAATAACCTGCTTGACTTAGTTCTGGCAAACAATGAATCCCTTGTTAATAATTTAGAAGTTTCAGAGGAACTGGGTGCTAGCGACCACAAATCAATTACATTTAGAATTGAATGGAAGTATGATAGTAGGGATAACTCAGTAACAGTCCCAGATTTTCGCTTAGCAGATTACGATGGGCTTAGAGAACACTTATCATCTGTTGACTGGGGTAACGAAGAGAGCTATCAATATGACAGTTTTCTGAACACAATACATGCTGCTCAAAGAACGTTTATCCCTTATAAGGAAATTAGATCAAATAGAAATGACCCAAAATGGATGAATAATAGGCTGAAATATCTACTAGGGCATAAGAAAGGAATTTATAGGCGTATCAAAAGAGGCGAGGGTCATCTTATGAATCAGTATATTGACATTAAGAGGGACATTAAAAAGGGGATAAGAAAAGCTAAAAGGGA
Source organism: Cherax quadricarinatus (assembly GCF_038502225.1). Taxonomy (NCBI): domain Eukaryota; kingdom Metazoa; phylum Arthropoda; class Malacostraca; order Decapoda; family Parastacidae; genus Cherax; species Cherax quadricarinatus. The sequence goes on along the minus strand of NC_091332.1, from coordinate 15,001,716 downwards.
CTATGAAATTAAAGTTGCTAGGGATTCTAAAACTAACCCAAAAAGTTTTTTCCAGGTATATAGAACAAAAGTCAGAGATAAGATAGGTCCCCTTATAAATAACTATGGGCATCTTACTGACAAAGAGAATGAAATGTGCTCGATTTTAAATAATTATTTTCTCTCGGTTTTTACACAGGAAGACACTAATAATATTCCGGTAATTAATTTTTATAGTGGATCAGAAGAAGATAAATTATGTAACATCACAGTCACTAGTGAAATGGTTGTGAAGCAGATAGACCGACTGAAGCAAAATAAGTCACCGGGTCCTGATGAGGTTTTATCAAGGGTTCTTGAGGAATGCAAAATGGAAGTCTGTGAATCATTAACTAATATTTTTAATTTATCTCTTCAAACAGGTGTAGTGGTGACGTGTACTTAGCCCAGTGGTGACGTGTACTTAGCTCAGTGGTGACGTGTACTTAGCTCAGTGAAGACCTGTTTGTGTGCTCTTGAGTGGTGACCTGTATTTTGAGTGCTGACCTGTACTTAACTCTGTGAAGAAGTGTCTTGTTTGCTCCCGTGGACTGAACCAAGATGCCCTCCATCGAGCAACTTTACCAGCAACTTAAGGAAGAATTGAGGGCAGCGAAGATGGAGATACGGCGATTGACCGAGGAAAACAAGAGGATTCGTAGTAGTCCTCCTGTTTCGAGTCCTCAGGTCAAGAAGGGATCGTGGTCAGTGGTTGGACAGCAGGGGACGACGAAGTTGACGATCAAGAAGACGAATGGAAAGCCAGAAACGATGAAGAAGAAAGAGACTGCTGTGGAAACTCCTGTGGAAACCTCCAACGCATTCTCGGTGCTACCCGACGAATGTGAGTCTACTACTGGGATCGTCACGACGAACGACAACAAGGAAGGTAAGAATATTGTTGTTGTTGGGGATAGCCAGGTTAGATACATGGATAGGGCATTCTGCTTGAAGGACAGGAGTAGGAGACAAAGGGTATGCTTTCCTGGGGCTGGGATGGAGGACATTGTTAGCCGGCTTGACAACATCATGAACGGTAATGGGATCAATCCTATTATTTGCCTCAGTGCTGGAGGCAATGATGTAGGCAAGCGTAGAAGTGAGGATTTAGTTAGAAAGTTCAGGACAGCTATAGACATGATTAGGAAGTCATTGTTGCAGTCATTACAATGACTGCAACAAGTTATACGTGGGCGAAACATCAAGGGACCTCCAAACACGTATTTCAGAACACCAATACGCAAGCAGGTTTGACGACACAAGGAATGCCTGCGTACAACACCGTAATTCACACAACCACTTGATAAACTACAGAAACTCAAGACTTATCGCCACAGAAGACAACACTCAATACCGAAGAATCCTGGAATCATCACTTATTTCTATATCCGACAACTTCAACCAGAATAGTGGCTTCTATAACATAGCTGAACCACTTGCCAAGAAACTTCTTCATCGCTATCTCACATAAGAACACTGTAGAAGGTCTGCTCACAAACTTATCCAATCTCCTTTCCAAGCTACCCAAGTTTTTAGACTCTACAACCCCACTCGGTACATCATCAGATGCAGCATTCTTCACCTGACCTCAGCCGGACTATAAATACTCGCGTTCCTTCCACCCCAGGTAGTTCTGTTTGTGACTTGAAAAAGCCCACTGTGTGGGCGAAACGTAGTCAATAAAGGATCACATTATACTGCACTTGTGTTTATATTGCCATTGTGTCGGTATTTTATACCATTTATTTCCTCCCCCCTTCCCATTACATCTATCTACATTGAACAACTTAAATCCCTGAATATTACACTCAGCAGTCATATCCCGACTCTTTAAATCATCCCACGTTTCAGTTAATGCAATGATATCAAAGTTCCCAGCACATGCTACCAAACGTAGTTCATTAATTTTATTTCTTGCACTTCGACTGTTAGCATAAAATACCATCATATGTTTTTTCTTCTGCACATTTTTCCTATTCATCTTTGTTTTTACACAATTTCTGAAATTATCATTACCCAGAGTTACTCCATGACAGTTACTATTAAGATTCTTAATATCAGAGCATAAGTCAATATATCCATACTCATTATTAATCATTTCTAAACCCATACCTCTAACTAATCCTAGTTTAAAGTCCTAACAACCCCCTCAACTGAGTTAGCAAGAAAACCCACACCTGCCCTGGATAAGTGAACCCCATCCCTGGCATACATGTCATTTCGGCCATAGAAGTTGTCCCAGTTGTCAATGAATGGTACTGCATTATCCTTACAGTGTTTATCCAGCCAACAATTAATACCAATTGCTCTGGACAACCATTCATTACCAACACCTCTTCTTGGCAAAATGCCACATATAACAGGGCGCCCCCCCTTCTTCCTAATCATGTCTATAGCTGTCCTGAACTTTCTAACTAAATCCTCACTTCTACGCTTGCCTACATGAACATTAAACTGGTATAAAATACCGACAGATTGTTAGGTAAGACACATATGCAACAGTTAGGTATCTTTATTTCGAAACGTTTCGCCTACACAGTAGGCTTCTTCAGTCGAGTACAGAAAAGTTGATAGAAGCAGAAGATACTTGAAGACGATGTAATCAGTCCATCACCCTTAAAGTTTTGAGGTGGTCAGTCCCTCAGTCTGGAGAAGAGCATTGTTCCGTTGTCTGAAACAATATTGTTTCAGACAACGGAACAATGCTCTTCTCCAGACTGAGGGACTGACCACCTCAAAACTTTAAGGGTGATGGACTGATTACATCGTCTTCAAGTATCTTCTGCTTCTATCAACTTTTCTGTACTCGACTGAAGAAGCCTACTGTGTAGGCGAAACGTTTCGAAATAAAGATACCTAACTGTTGCATATGTGTCTTACCTAGCTTGCCTACATCATTGCCTCCAGCACTGAGGCAAATAATAGGATTGATCCCATTACCGTTCATGATGTTGTCAAGCCGGCTAACAATGTCCTCCATCCCAGCCCCAGGAAAGCATACCCTTTGTCTCCTACTCCTGTCCTTCAAGCAGAATGCCCTATCCATGTATCTAACCTGGCTATCCCCAACAACAACAATATTCTTACCTTCCTTGTTGTCGTTCGTCGTGACGATCCCAGTAGTAGACTCACATTCGTCGGGTAGCACCGAGAATGCGTTGGAGGTTTCCACGGGAGTTTCCACAGCAGTCTCTTTCTTCTTCATCGTTTCTGGCTTTCCATACGTCTTCTTGATCGTCAACTTCGTCGTCCCCTGCTGTCCAACCACTGACCACGATCCCTTCTTGACCTGAGGACTCGAAACAGGAGGACTACTACGAATCCTCTTGTTTTCCTCGGTCAGTCGCCGTATCTCCATCTTCGCTGCCCTCAATTCCTCCTTAAGCTGCTGGTAAAGCTGCTCGATGGAGGGCATCTTGGTTCAGTCCACGGGAGCAAACAAGACACTTCTTCACAGAGCCAAGTATAGGTCAGCACTCAAAGTACAGGTCACCACTCAAGAGCACACAAACAGGTCTTCACAGAGCTAAGTACACGTCACCACTGACAGAGCTAAGTACACGTCACCACTGAAAGTACACGTCACCACTCAAAAGTACACGTCACCACTGAAAGTACACGTCACCACTGAAAGTACACGTCACCACTGAAAGTACACGTATAAGTGGATGACGGGCATAAACAAGGGAGACATTAATAAAGTACTGAGGGTGTCGAACCAGGTAAGAACCAGGAATAATGGATTTAAGTTGGATAAATTTAGATTTAGAAAGGACATAGGTAAGTACTGGTTTTCTAACAGAGTTGTAGATGCGTGGAACAGTCTTCCCAGTGGGGTGATAGAGGCTAGGACCTTGGGTAGCTTTAAGAAGAGACTGGACAAATATATGAGCGGGAGGGGCTGGGTTTGATTGGTGTTGGGGGGTGCGGGAGTTGTTTCTTGAGTAGCTTTAGGTAGATGTCGTTTTGATAAGGACCTGCCTCGTATGGGCCAGTAGGCCTTCTGCAGTGTTCCTACATTCTTATGTTCTTAACAACGGGCCATACACATACACAAACACGCACACAACCACACACACACACACAATCTCTCTCTCTCTCTCTCTCACACACACACACACACACACACAAACACGCACACAAACACGCACGCACACAATCTCTCACACACACACACACACACACAATCTCTCTCACACACACACACACACACACAATCTCTCTCTCTCTCTCACACACACACACACACACACACACACACACACACACACACACACACACACAGTGACTGCAGCACAGCATGTATATTAAATAAAGTTCAGACTGGTTCCCAAACTTCTTGAAAGGCGAGTGAATATTTGATAAGCATTTACTCTTAGTATGTTTGAAGACAGTGTGTGAGAGGCTCCGAGCGTTCATTTTGGTCAAAAGCTGTCGTTTCATTCGCTCCGAGTGTTCATTTTGACCACAAGCTTGTTTTATTCGCTAGAAGCGGTCTCTTCTCTGGAAGATGCGTCGTTCTACGGATGGAAATGTGAAAAAATCAAATTGGTTGCTGTTCACACATCTTCTCGTACGAGAGCTCGTAAAGAGCGATCAGCTGTGAGTGTTCGCTTGTCCTAGTCTTCAAGAGAAAAAAGGACGAAATGTAGCGAGGCAAGTGGCATTACAATGTGACTAAAGAATTGAAGAATCTTGGAGTTGTGTTCCCAGTGGAGGAGCCAGAATATTGTATCGTGCTCGCCTCCACACCAAACATATAACATAACATAATGTACAGTATTTGACAAGTCTCACCAGGGACGAGGGTGTTTGTGTGTGTGGGTGAGTAGTGGTAGTGGTAGGTGGTGGTGGTGATGTTACTGATGACTACCAGTACCACCACCACCTTCATCACCTCCCGACAACAATTTGCTTGAGCAGTAACTTCGTGCGAGTCTCAGATTTGGTATTGAGAAGCACAATGGCTGCTGAAAACAGCCATTCCCAGCCGCATAAAATCTCAACTCATCCCAACAGTCCCTTTTCCCTCTCGCTCAACCCATCCAAATGCCTCTTTTCCCTCAAACTCAGCCCCCTCTTTCCCAAATCCATCCCATTATACCCTCCACCCATCTCTAACACATTCCCAACACCAATTTCTCCCTCTCAAACCAATTCCACAAACTCCCGCCTCCCACCAACCCCCTCCCGCTTAACAACCAATCTTAAAGTTTGTATCTTGGGAAGGACTTCAAAAGGTCGACACGAAACCTTTGCAAGACATACAGGCAACGAAGAGAGCTCAATCTTAAAGTCAAGTGTTGCGTCTTATGACCCTTAACGTCTTAGCAAACACAGTGAGGAGGGAGGGGAGGGAGGGAACAGAGAGGAATGGAAGGCGGGAGGAAACAGAGAGGGGAAGGAGGGAGGGAACAGAGAGGAGGGGAAGGAGGGAGGGAACAGAGAGGAGGGGAAGGAGGGAGGGAACAGAGAGGAGGGGAAGGAGGGAGGGAACAGAGAGGAGGGGAAGGAGGGAGGGAACAGAGAGGAGGGGAAGGAGGGAGGGAACAGAGAGGAGGGAAAGGAGGGAGGGAACAGAGAGGAGGGGAAGGAGGGAGGGAACAGAGAGGAGAGGATGGAGGGGAGGGAACAGAGAGGAGGGGAAGGAGGGGAGGGAACAGAGAGGAGGGGAAAGAGGGAGGGAGCAGAGAGGGAAAGGAGGGAGGGAACAGAGAGGAGGGGAAGGAGGGAGGGAACAGAGAGGAGAGGAAGGAGAGAGGGAACAGAGAGGGAAAGGAGGGAGGGAACAGAGGAGGGAAAGGAGGGAGGGAACAGAGAGGAGGGGAAGGAGGGAGGGAACAGAGAGGAGGGGAAGGAGAGAGGGAACAGAGAGGAGGGGAAGGAGAGAGGGAACAGAGAGGAGGGGAAGGAGAGAGGGAACAGAGAGGAGTGGAAGGAGGGAGGGAACAGAGAGGGGAAGGAGGGAGGGAACAGAGAGGAGGGGAAGGAGGGAGGGAACAGAGAGGAGGGGAAGGAGGGAGGGAACAGAGAGGAGGGGAAGGAGGGAGGGAACAGAGAGGAGGGGAAGGAGGGAGGGAACAGAGAGGAGGGGAAGGAGGGTGGTAACAGAGAGGAGGGGAAGGAGGGAGGGAACAGAGAGGAGGGGAAGGAGGGAGGGAACAGAGAGGAGGGGAAGGAGGGAGGGAACAGAGAGGAGGGGAAGGAGGGAGGGAACAGAGAGGAGGGGAAGGAGGGAGGGAACAGAGAGGAGGGGAAGGAGGGAGGGAACAGAGAGGAGGGGAAGGAGGGAGGGAACAGAGAGGAGGGGAAGGAGGGAGGGAACAGAGAGGAGGGGAAGGAGGGAGGGAACAGAGAGGAGGGGAAGGAGGGAGGGAACAGAGAGGAGGGGAAGGAGGGAGGGAACAGAGAGGAGGGGAAGGAGGGAGGGAACAGAGAGGAGGGGAAGGAGGGAGGGAACAGAGAGGAGGGGAGGGAGGGAGGGAACAGAGAGGAGGGGAAGGAGGGAGGGAACAGAGAGGAGGGGAAGGAGGGAGGGAACAGAGAGGAGGGGAAGGAGGGAGGGAACAGAGAGGAGGGGATGGAGGGGAGGGAACAGAGAGGAGGGGAAGGAGGGGAGGGAACAGAGAGGAGGGGAAAGAGGGAGGGAACAGAGAGGGAAAGGAGGGAGGGAACAGAGAGGAGGGGAAGGAGGGAGGGAACAGAGAGGAGAGGAAGGAGAGAGGGAACAGAGAGGGAAAGGAGGGAGGGAACAGAGGAGGGAACAGAGGAGGGAAAGGAGGGAGGGAACAGAGAGGAGGGGAAGGAGGGAGGGAACAGAGAGGAGGGGAAGGAGAGAGGGAACAGAGAGGAGGGGAAGGAGAGAGGGAACAGAGAGGAGGGGAAGGAGAGAGGGAACAGAGAGGAGTGGAAGGAGGGAGGGAACAGAGAGGGGAAGGAGGGAGGGAACAGAGAGGAGGGGAAGGAGGGAGGGAACAGAGAGGAGGGGAAGGAGGGAGGGAACAGAGAGGAGGGGAAGGAGGGAGGGAACAGAGAGGAGGGGAAGGAGGGAGGGAACAGAGAGGAGGGGAAGGAGGGAGGGAACAGAGAGGAGGGGAAGGAGGGAGGGAACAGAGAGGAGGGGAAGGAGGGAGGGAACAGAGAGGAGGGGGGGAGGGAAGAGAGAGAGAGAAGGGAAGGGAAGAGAGGTGAGGGAAGGGATTGAGGGAATGGAAGGAGGGGAGCAGGAGAAAAGGTGAGAGAGGAATGAGGATAAGGGGATATATGAGAGGGAGAAATGGGAGAGGGAAAAGTAAAGAGGGAGCGAGGAACGGATTGTAGGGAGGGAATGAGAGGGAGGTCAGAAGAGAGTGGCAATGAAGAGTTAGAAATAAGCGAAATACCTGTTAAAGAAAGGGAGAGAAAACAGGAACAAAACAAATAGGAAAAAGAAAAGAATGAGATGATAATGGAAGAGATGAAATATAAAAATTACAAAATACACCATTAACACCGAACAGAAAAAAATGTTTGTGTGTTTTGTAGCGAAACGCCTTTTGAAGTGAAGGCAACCAGGCTAAGAGGTGAGGGAAGTGCAGAGATAACAATGGGAAGAGAAAGAGGACGACGAGGGGGAGAGCAGAGGACGACGAGGGGAAGAGCAGAGGACGACGAGGGGAAGAGAAGACGAGTGGAAGAGAAGGACGAGGGAAAGAGCGGAGAGAACAAGGGGAAGAGCAGAGAAAACGACGAGGGGAAGAGCAGAGAGAACGAGGGGAAGAGCAGAGAGAACGAGGGAAATAGCAGAGAACGAGGGGAATAGCAGAGAACGAGGGGAATAGCAGAGGTGGTGGTGGTGGTGGTCAGTACCGTACTCGAGACTGAGGTACTGCTGCTAGGCTAATGAGGGACTCATTATCTCATCGTGTACCTTTTCTCAAGTCTTCTGCCTCTGTACTGTATTTTTATTCACTGGTTCGGCGAAACGTCTACAAAATAAGGATACTCAGGCGTTACCCGCATCCTTAATTATATTGTCCTAAGTCCAGCCACCTCCCCAGTCCGGCCTGCCCTCCCAAGTCTAACCTCGTAAGTCTAACCTCATAAGGCTAAGTCTAATATCATAAGTCTAAGACTATCCTCCTAAGACTAACATTTCTGTTAACTATAACTATATGGATGTAATATTTATGCATACATACATGTATGGATGCATAGTTATGCGTATGTATTCACATGTACTCACCTAGTTGTGGTTGCAGGGGGTCGATTCATAGCTCCTGGCCCCGTGTGTGTGTACAAAGATGTGCATAAATGTGTATACCACTACTATCATCGCTAATTTCACCGCCGCACCACCACTACCACGATCATGTACCTGTGTATATTTGTGAGTTTAATCAATAACCATACAAAATAATCACGTGGTAATAAACTGTGATACCGATCAAAAGAGAATCTTTCAAGCAAGTTCGTGGAGAATGGTCGATGTAAAACTGAACGGAGCACCTGTACATGTCAACTACTCGACTAGCAACAGTTGACCAGGGGTCTGAAATTTAAAGCCGAGTGGACAAGGTGTTCTGAAGCTGTAAAAGAAAACCTCAGATGGTATAAGGAAAGTAATGCTAACAGTTGACAAAGGAGACTTCAATAATTTTTCGATTTTCCTAAACTTAATGGGTACTATCCTGGCCGGTAGATGCATCAGCTATTAAATACTAAAGTTATTCAGGAAAAGACGATGTATGTTCTTTGATCGTGATTATTAAATGGGAATCAAAACTTCAAAACATGACAAAATAGTCAAATTTCCATCGGCCCACTTGAATTTCACTCTCCGTCGACGTTGAATTATGAGGCACCACTTTCTGAACATTTGAATCTACGCCACTGTGGGTTCTGGAAGTTATCCCAGCCATTCCATAATGCTGGGAATGAGGTAAATAACCTTGACTATAGGGCATCTGTTCCTCATTGCCGTACAGAAGCCCTAAAATGTTAAATCCAACAGAATAAGCGGTTCTCGAATTCTGAGCTTAAATAAATCGAAAGTAAAAGAAAAAAAAAATCGGGAAACCTTGTAAACGACCCCATTATTATTATAATGAATAAACACAAAGATAAGCCAATAATACTTTTCATGAGAAAACTAAAAATAAGAAATATTTGTGGTGGGTTGTGAGCGTCAACACATGTAGAAGCTGTTGTAACATCAGATGCTTCAAACGTTAACATTACCACCAAATGTCAGAGTAAAACCAGTGCTCTACTAAATTACATCCATTGTCTGTAAACTCTCACACTTTAATTTTATCATATCAATGTTGCAACCCCTGAATGGGTTGCAATAATTAATATGTATATATATAATTATTACCTTTTCATATAATTTTATATTACTTATATTTGCGATAATAGCTAAATCGTAAATGCATTGCTTTATATTATTATTTGACTTAGTTATGTTGTTAGGTAGGATGTAACACATATTATGTGCTCAAAGTTCAAGTCTTGATTGTCTAACTACTGTAATTATCGCTCTTTGCTCTTTTCCCTGCCGGCTTCTGTTGCTGGGCAGTAACTGTCCACGGAGCTATCACGTGATCGAGGGGGGTGTCCTCACCTCGCCTGAAGTATTCAGTCTGGTCTAGACTCTCTTGGTGGTTGGACGTATTCCTGACAAGTGCCTAAATCTCCCTTATACGCCCTTGTTGGAAGATCGTCTCTTGTCTCATTATTCTTGTTAGTTCTGGAGAGACTGTTCACAGAACATTGTATAGACTTAGTGATTTTCGACGTTGTACTGAGGTTGTGTCGCATAGACACTCTAAACAACTCAGGTCCTGAGCTGTAGCTTCTGACCTAACTTGTACTGGTATCTGTGTATTATCACAGTCGGGGATTTTCTTATGCTTAACTTAGATTCAGTAGTATGGGAGTTTTGTGACTTTTGTGGAGGATCTGCAGATAGTCCCTACTTAGTGTCGTTATATTATCTCCTTGTTCCTGATTCTGTGTCGCAGTTGCTTGTTATATTGCTATTGGGCTTAGCATTCTTTTTATTGTTCAAGCAGACTGTTCTGATTGCCAGTTGGTCAAGAACTTAGTTTATTTGAGGACTTTGTCAGTCACTTGTTTAAGTCTAGTCGAGTCGTGAGACATAGCGAACTACTTAGAGCACTTATACACAAACTTATCTGTATATTGTATTATTAAATGCTAATGTACCAGACGGTACTTAAGACATATAAATGTGATATGTGCTTTCAGCACAATAATACTGTACACGAGAGAAGTGATTATTATTATTTTGTTGATATTGATTCAATTTAATATGATATACCTCTAGACGATACTTAATAAATTTATTAAATTTTAATTTATCTAGTTAGTAGCCTACCAGTTGTAATCCTGAAGCACTGTTGAATCATACTGAATTCTAATGGACAATTGGACAAGGATACTGACTACTTGTTACGAAAACCCAGTAACAGTCTGGATGCTAGAAGGGCAGTCCTTTCTAGTATTCACTGGAGATCTCTAAGCTTTTAGAATCGCGTTTTTTGTAACATAAATTAAACCACTCAATCAAATGATGGACACTGAACCTATGCACTTTCAGTGTAATTTATTAGTGTAATTTATTTGCAGCCTGTCTCAGTGTACTTACGATAATAATGAATTACTCAAGCCATACTGACTAAAGTTAAATGCCTTATTAGTTTGCAAAAAAATTAATTTGCATAATTAGTGGATTTCTTCTGAGCCTTACTTTGTATCAAATTATATCCATATTACAATAAAATCAAATTCAAAGTATAATAAATTCAAATGTATAACTAGTATAATTTAATGCATGCATCATAAATTAAATAAAAAAATTTACGCGGCCCTTTTAAGTTTTATGAATAAAGTTTACTGAGGAGTCTTTTGTCATCACCCTCAGCCTATCAGAAGGCGAGAAGCATCTCCCCCATATCTCCAGCTCGTCAACCTCCACCAATCAAATCTCTCACTCTACTTTAGAATTTACAATGAGGACAAGCGACCCTTTTAACCCCGATATTGAGATCCCAACCCCTTCAACTCGGCCATTTAAAATGGACGAGGAACTTCATGGATAAAAATTATAATCTACTCGGCTTTTAACGTTGTTTAAAGTAGATTTGTAATTTTATGTGCGAGTGACCGTTTTAACACTTTGAAAAGGAATGTTTCATACACAAATTACAATTCTTAACTGGATTAAAACTTAACAGAATCCTCAGTAACGACAGTAGTTTCAGTCTTTATTGCCTGGTAAAAATTTCAGTAAAATTGGAACAGTAATATTAGTGTTTCGTAATATAATTCAATCACAACAACAGAATACATGAGAATATACAATACAAAAGAACAGCCAAGAAAATTAGTGGCAATAACAAAAATAAAGTAACAATGCCAAAAGTAATGGCTGTGGTAGTTTAAGGGTAGTGGTAGAAGTGGTGGTAGTTTAAGGGTAGTGGTAGAAGTGGTGGTAGTTTAAGGGTAATGGTAGAAGTGGTGGTAGTTTAAGGGTAGTGGTAGAAGTGGTGGTAGTTTAAGGGTAGTGGTAGAAGTGGTGGTAGTAATAGTAGTGATAGTAGCAGTAGTAATGTAGTAGTGGATATAGCAGTAATAATAGTGGAAGTAGCTGTGATATTGGTAGCAGCAGTAGGGGTAGCAGTAGTAACAGCGGTAGTATTTATGGTAGTGGTAATAGTAGTAGTGGCATTGTTGTTGTTGTTGGTGGTGCTGTTGTTGTTGTTGTTGTTCTGGTTGTTGTTGTTGTTGTTGTTGTTGTTGTTGTTGGTGGTGGTGGTGGTGGTGGTGGTGGTGCTGCTGCTGCTGCTGCTGTTGGTGGTGGCGGTGGTGCTGCTGCTGCTGCTGTTGGTGGTGGTGGCGGTGGTGGTGCTGCTGCTGCTGTTGGTGGTGGTGGAGCTGCTGCTGCTGTTGGTGGTGGTGCTGTTGGTGGTGGTGCTGTTGGTGGTGGTGCTGTTGGTGGTGGTGCTGCTGCTGCTGTTGGTGGTGGTGGTGGTGGTGGTGGTGGTGGTGGTGGTGGTGGTGGTGGTGGTGGTGCTGCTGCTGCTGCTGTCGGTGGTTGTGATGGTGCTGCTGCTGCTGTCGTTAGTGGTGTTGGTATAAGTAAGGGTAGCAATAATAATAGTATGATTAGCAAATATGGTAGTAGTAGTAGTAGTGATTATGATAGTAATGGTGGTAATTATAAAAGTAGTTGTTGTAATAATAGTAGTATAGTAGTACCATCACCAGTATCAGCACTAGTGCCAGTAACAAAACAGAGCAGTGTGAGCACCAGAAAGTGCCAGAAACGGTGCCAACACCAGTAAGTGCCATCAAGTGTCGGCACCAGTACCAGGATAAGTGTTAACAGGAATATCATCATCAGATCATCACCAGTACCATTATGACCACCACCACCACCACTACCACCGACTCGAATCACCCATTTCCTCCTCACAATAGCTAGCTAAGCTCGTCCATACGGTGAATGTTGAATGTTGACACAATAGGACAGCCAGCCCCTGTCTCACCTCTCCCTATCACGCTCTACTTTCCTGCATCCCTCTCCCGATCCCTCCCTCTCTCCCGATCCCTCCCTCTCTCCCGATCCCTCCCTCTCTCCCGATCCCTCCCTCCTTCCCTCTCCCTATCCCTCCC
>NC_091332.1:14891517-14984017 GCF_038502225.1 Cherax quadricarinatus | reverse complement strand
GTCGCTCTCCCGTCCCTCCCCCCCCCTCTCTCTCGCTTAATAAGCTTCAATTATCACAAGCACGCGGCCAGAATGCATGAAAATCCGGGAAGCCTAATGAGTGCCGAAATTCCCAGCATTACGCAAATTTCCAGAAGATTTTTCCCTATTTTCCAAAAGAAATTCCAAAAATTAATTACCTCGTTACCACATTACTTAAGCTCCGGAGCGTTCTAATGACTCATTCTTATGTCTCTATCTTGATGGTTAATCATCTTTATGAGTAAGCCTAGTATTAATGGGTAAACAGACTTAATAGTTAAACTTAGTCTTAATGGCTAAGCCTTAATGGCTCAATCTAACCTGATCCTCCTTAATGGTTGTCTTAATAGTGAAGTCATTCTGATCCCGTTTTTCTGCCTGAGCTCTATTAGAAGAGGTAGTTGAAGCCAACTATACATCTAGTTCAAAAATTACTTCTGACTAATAGAACAACCTGATGTTGCCCAGAAATAATTTGTGTCTTGCAGGTCATTGTTGTAAAGGTAAAAACTGTCAATGAATTTTTTTAATTATAGTTGGTCAGAGGGTTTCTGATGTCTTCTCCCCCACACGTGCCATGTCAGGAGGCTGGTGTATGTAACGTCCCCCCTCCCCTCGCACCCCCCTCGTCAAGAGGCAGATGTGGGGGACTCTCACTCTCATACCCACCTTATCAGCAGGCATGTATATCCTATTCTTTTTTTTTTAAGATATAACAGGAGTAATCTTAATTAGGCTAAACTGCTGTATTCAAGCTGATCAAGTTAGGATAGTAATGTACATATATTTTTTTTTCAAACTATCATTTAAAAATCTTTATGATGTTGTGCCACTCAACAGCGCAACCAGAATATATAACCCAACAGGAGGTACCCACTTACAATCTTGTAAAACCGAATATATTTTTAAAATGAGCTGTAAAATGAGAAGACATTCAACACAGTGCAACCAAAAAAAAAAATGTCCTCCATGGTATCTGGTTCTCCAAAGAAATGGGAGTCATATTTAACCTATAAATTATAAACGCTGATAAATATCAGAGTTTAGTAAGAGTTTGAAAGTACAGTGCCTGTACTCTACAGGAGGGGGAGAGGATGCTGCAGCTCGGAGGGACACTTGAACCATGATTCTGACCTGCTGTTGGCAAGACAGCAACTGAATGATGTGATGTGAATGCATTTCCTATTTTTATAGTCATTGTACCTCGGTGAGAGACGGCCAGTGTCCTATTAAAAAATGCAGTCTTCAATTCTTCCTCACACCAGTCCCGGAAGTTTTATCAGGTTGTCTGGGGATCGTTATCCGAGTTGTTCCAGGAAGAAGGGCAGCGTTCCAACAGCTGCCCCTTGAAAACGAAGCCATTGTGTCCGATCCAATTCATCTCGAAGTGCTAGATTCAAGAATAATTATAAGTACCGAGAACAGTTCCCTCTGGTACGCTGCCACTGAATGACTTTCAGACTTCTTAATTAGGATCTACCATAAAAATCAGGTCTTGAATGTAATAAATACAGAGGAGCAGAAGATAGCTAGAACTCCTAGTTCTTGAAGATTTAGCCAAATGCCGCGGTCTAACACCCATATAAATGTGCCAGTAATGCTCAGCGCTACATGACTCCTGGTGGGGTCATCCACTGACGTGTCATTGCAGATGTTACGAGAGATAGAGAGAGAGAGAGAGAGAGAGAGAGAGAGAGAGAGAGAGAGAGAGAGAGAGTGTGTGTGTGTGTTTTATTAGTTACTAATAACAGTGACACTGCTGTGTAGTTGCTGGCCATCGCCCATCTCTACCTTTTTACAAACTGCAGCCCCATTTGCCTTGCTTCAGATGGCTACTTAACTTCTAAGACATTCGTGGAGTGAAATGACGTGATGCCAACAATAGTGGAAAAAAAAGACGGAAAAAAAAGCAGCCAATGTCACAATGAAAAAAAGTTCTGAGACATTCTTGAAAGAAGAGTTGACAGAAATTATGTGAATTATTAATGCCAGGAGATACCCATGTTTGTGCCGTGGTTTAAGGAAAAAATTACTATTTTAGTCTGCGACATCTATAGCACCCTACATACAACTAACTATTGAGTTTATCTTTCTACCACCAGAACCAGTATCCTATTATCAAAATACGCTGCTAGTATGCTAACCTCTTAATTGTCGGCCGCGACACAGTGGCTTCAATGTGACACTGAGCTCGGGTCAATTTCGCTGTTAGTCTTCCTTTGCCCAGAGGCCACCGTATATTTTAATCAGCTCTTCCTGATGCCAATTCAGCGTGTGCTCCCATCTACAAACATTTCAGCGGTAGACATTGGCAGACATTTTATATCTATATATAATTATATATTTTATATATATATATTTATATATTATATTTACATATTATATGTGTATATATATATATATATATATATATATATATATATATATATATATATATATATATATATATATATATATATATATATATATGCAAACAATAGCAGACAGGCGATCTTAACTATGCAAGACAAGCCACGGAGGGGGGAAATCTTTAGCTCAAGTACTTTTACACTTCTCAGTGCGTCATCAGGAGCTATGCAATGTTGCAAGAGAGGAACTAAAGCAGGGAGAGAATTCCAGAGTAGCGTAGTGCGGATGTGTCACCGGCCACGGTTACCCTTAGAATCAGTTCTCTCCCTGCTTTAGTTGCTCTCTTGCAACACTGCATAGCTCCTGATGACGCACTGAGAAGTGTAAAAGTACTTGAGCTAAAGATTTCCACCCCCCTGGCTTGTCTTGCATATTTATAATATATATAAGATCTTAGATATACGTAGCGCATTCAGTCTCAATCTCTCTGCCTCTCTTCCCTTCCCCCTCCCCTCCCTCTTTCTCCCCCTCTCCCTCTCTCTTTCTCCCCCTCTCCCTCTCTCTTTCTCCCCCCTCTCTCTTTCTCCCCCTCTCTCTTTCTCCCCCTCTCTCTTTCTCCCCCTCTCTCTTTCTCCCCCTCTCCCCCCTCTCTCTTTCTCCCCCTCTCCCCCTCTCTTTCTCCCCCTCTCCCCCTCTCTCTCTCTCTCCCCCTCTCCACTCCTAGTGTCCTAGGTTAATTATTCGAGAACATGGAGGGGAGGGGGAGGGATTGGAATTAGGAGGGAAGGGGAAAGGAGTTGAATTAGGGGTAGGAGGAAGGGTGGAGGGAAGGAGGGAGGAATAGAATAGGGGGGGTTAGTGGTAAGGACCTGTCAAAACATATGACTTCCGGCTGAAATCCAGCCTGGAGTCTAGGCCTAAATGACACGTCGGCGGCCGCACGCAAACCTATGGATCCAGGCGTTATCGTAGGGGATCAGGGCGACATTAGTGTTTACCTGTGAGGGAGAGAAGGGAGCAGGGAAGCGAGGGGTGTTGGGTATGGGAAGAGATTTGGTGAGGTAAGATGAGGGGGGTTTGGTGGTGGTGAGGTGAGGGGGGTTTGGTGGTGAGGTGAGAGGGGGTTGGTGGCGGTGAGGTGAGGGGGGTTGGTGGCGGTGAGGTGAGGGGGTTGGTGACGGTGACGTGAGGGGGGGTTGGTGGTGGTGAGGTGAGGGGGTTGGTGACGGTGAGGTGAGGGGGGGTTGGTGATGGTGAAGCGAGGTGAGGGGGGGGCTGGTGACGGTGGGGTGAGGGGGGGGTTGGTGACGGTAAGTTGAGCGAGTTGATGGCGGTGAAGTGAAAGGGGGTTTGGTGGCGGTGAGGTGGGGGTTTTCTGGCGGTGAGGTAAGGGGGGTTTGGTGACGGTGAGGTGAGGGGGTTTTGGTGAGGTGAGGGAGGTTTTGGTGGCGGTGAGGTGAGGGGGGTTTTGGTGGCGGTGAGGTGAGGGGGGTTTTGGTGGCGATGAGGGGAGGGGGGGTTCGGTGGCGATGAGGGGAGGGGGGTTTCGGTGGCGATGAGGTGAGGGGTTTGGTGACGGTGAGGGGAGGGGTATAGTGGCGGTGAGGGGTTTGGTGACTGAGGGGAGGGGGGTTTGGTGGCGGTGAGGTGAAGGGGTTTTGGTGGCGATGAGGGGAGGGGGGGGTTGGTACCAATGAGGTGAGGGGGGGTTTGGCGGCGATGAGGTGAGGGGTTTGGTGACGGTGAGGGGAGGGGGTTTAGTGGAAGTGAGGGGTTTAGTGGCGGTGAGGGGTTTGGTGGCGGTGAGGGGTTTGGTGGCTGAGAGGAAAGGGGGGTTTGGTGGCGGTGAGGTGAGGGGGTTTGGTGGTGGTGAGGTGAGGGGGTTTGGTGGTGGTGAGGAAAGGGGTTCGGATTTCGTGAGGGGAGAGATTTGGTAGTTGTGAGGGAAGGGATTTGGTAGTTGTGAGGGAAGGGATTTGGTGGTTGTGAGGGGGGGGATTTGGTGGTTGTGAGGGGAGGGATTTGGTGGTTGTGAGGGAAGGGATTTGGTGGTTGTGAAGGAAGGGATTTGGTGGTTGTGAGGGATGGGATTTGGTGGTTGTGAGGGATGGGATTTGGTGGTTGTGAGGGATGGGATTTGGTGGTTGTGAGGGAAGGGATTTGGTGGTTGTGAGGGAAGGGATTTGGTGGTTGTGAGGGAAGGAATTTGGTGGTTGTGAGGGAAGGGATTTGGTGGTTGTGAGGGAAGGGATTTGGTGGTTGTGAGGGAAGGGATTTGGTGGTTGTGAGGGAAGGGATTTGGTGGTTGTGAGGGGAGGATGTGATTCAGGTGATTGGTGAAATATGGAAGGAGAGGGAAAAATGACCCTAACAAATTCAGAGTAAACACGAAGGGCCAAAATACTCAGAATTTGAGAAGACAAGGGCAGACAAAGGTAAAGAGCAGGGACTAGGGAGACAAGTGGAATGTTGGAGACAAGTCACAACGAAGTTAAGTCTTGGTGAGATCAGGAAGTGGAACGACTTAGATGAAGCAAACACCATACACAGCTTTAAAGACAGTTAAGCAGGAAACTGGTTGTTTGCAGTTTAGAGGCGGGGCCAGAAGTTAAAACTCGACCATACAAAATATTTAGTTAAGTATACAAATATACATACACGCACACACAGGACATCCAATTAACGGTCGACACGGAGGGGAAAAATTATACACGCCCATCTGTCCACTGGGGGGTCGTGTCTTTACCAAGATGACGAGAGTGATAGTGTTAGCTAGGTGAAGAATAGTGTGTACTCACCTATAAGTGGTTGCAGGGGTCGATTCACAGCTTCTGCCCCCCCCCCGGTGGGCATGCGTGTGTGTGTGTGTGTGTGTGTGTGTGTGTGTGTGTGTGTGTGTGTGTGTGCTTCATCAGCATGACTATATTGCAAAAGCTTTTATTCTTCGTGCAATTAGTGTACGCACTTGTTATTTTACCCTCTTTTCTCGCCCCCCCCCCCACACACACACTTCAACGAACTGATACTCTCGAGCAAGTTCGAGCTTTGCTACACCTGGCAGTACGGGTGAACTTTGCTTCTTCTCTTTCTCCCGCCTGGACGCTCCTTTTATCCCACGGAATTTAAGATTTGTAGAAAGAATTCCCGTAAATATTATCTGCTCTTAAGTAGCCGTCACCGGGGACAGTTAGCTTTAGTTTACCTATAAATACCTGGCTGGAGAGCTAAGTTTATCAAGTCATACACACCGCTTGCCTTCAGTCACTAAATCGATCACAAACCTGTTCGATGTCCAAGACCCCACTTATTACTTCCTATACCCCCCTACCTCCAAATTTTCCTGGGACGATCCCCTCCGCCTACTTCCCTCCAGCCCAGCTTTATACACCCTCCTAGTCATCCTGTTTTTCTCCATTCTCCCTAAATGCCCATACCACCTAAATAACTTCTTAGCGCTCTGAATATTTTTCGTAAACTCACATCTCCTATTCTCCAAGTTCCGAATTCGCTGCATAATGTTTACACACACTACCCCGAAACGAAACGTCTCCACTGCCTATAACCTCCTCTTAGCTAAAAGGTTCAAAACTTGTACTTTAAACCCATATCACAGCTATGGTACCACTATACTATGGAACATTCCACATTTTTGCCTCCATGAATAAAGCTTGTCTCTACAGATACCTCAACACACCACCCACCCTTTTTTTCCCTAGTCATTCTATGATTCGCCTCATCTTCCATAGACCCATCCACCGACAAGTCTGCTCCCTCCCTCCAGTCTTATATCCAACATATCACTGCTTATATTTATATTTTTTCTCGCCACTTTGCTCTGTCCTATGTTCACATTTAATATGCTGCTTTTACATACCGTCCCCTCCACCAACCTTTCGTCACCGAAGTTGCTAGTTTATTGTGCAACCCATATCCATTCTGTGAACTGTAGCGTAATTATAGGTCACTCATCCCCTCTAACCACATACTCTAACCACATCCCCTCTAACCACATACTCTCTCCCCCATACTCACTAGAAGGGCTCTTGATCCCACCCCTTCCTTGAAGCATATCTAATTGCCTCCTGTTCGCCATTTCATAAGCACTATCATCCTAATGGCTTTAACACTTCCCATGAATGTAGTAAATAATAATCTTCGCAATGAGGTCACACACTTCCATTAGTCATGTATCCTCGTCTTCCCCTTTTCTCAAGTCTCACACCCCTCCTCTCGCCCTTCCCCAAAAAATTTTAGTAAGATTCACTCATTTTCTCATTTACTATTCTTTTGCACTCCTCACTCACTTTTCCTTCCTATATAAACTCAGTCTTCTTTCAGTATGTATAAATATAAAAAAAAAGTATCTGATATGCTAACTTTTACACTCCTAAACTCAATTTTAACTCATTCCAGCAATCATTCCTCATCTTTCCTGCACCCGCCCTTCTATAAACACTAACTTCTCATGCTCAGGATGTGCATTTTTTTAAATCACACCATTCCATCATGACCTCATAACAGATGCTCTCACATTAACCATCAGCTTCTTTAGTTTATTCACTCTTTTATACATACGGGCGCCATCTTCCTTGTGCTCCCCCATCCTATTACTCTAGATACCACTAGTGATCAAATAGTTTCGTCACTTCTAAAACCACCAACCTCCGGAAAACTAGTCATCCGTCTTTTATGCATTATTACATTTTTCAGCAGACTGCTCCCACTGTTTATTTCATACCTTAATGTCTTTTTCTCCTTCAAGCATGCCTTGTTTATCATCTTTCTTTGCACAATTCAGTTAAAGATTCCCATTGTCGTTTATCTCTCGCATTTCAGATGTACCTACTACGCCCTCTATAACAAGTCTCTCCCACTTTAGCATTAAGGTCACCCAAAACAACTGTATCACATTCGCTTAACACATCCCAAAACAATTTTTGTCAGGAGACTTAAAAAAATATATGCTGATAAACAAACTTCATTAAGGAAAGGAGAAAAACAGCAGTAGCAGCAGGACCGCCAACACAACCCTCAGCACTATCGGCAGCATTCTCACCAGCACCACAACCAGCAGCAGCACCCTCACCACCACAACCAGCACACCAGAAGTAATAAAGTTGGTAGAATTACCGACAATATGTAAAGTAAAAGGACACAAGTGCAACTAATGTGACATTTTATTGTGGCAAACGTTTCGCTCTCCAGGAGCTTTATCAAGCCAATGGCTTGATAAAGCTCCTGGAGAGCGAAACGTTTGCCACAATAAAATGTCACATTAGTTGCACTTGTGTCCTTTTACTTTGCACACCAGAAGTAGCAACATTATCATTAGCTATAATAACTATAATTATGGATGTTAAAAACTGATTAAAAATGCTGAAAAAACTACGGTTTTCAACAAATACGATCCTCTAATCACCCCCTCCCTGTTATTTGCTATTCCCATTCCTCTTACTCGCTCTCATCCATTCCATTTTCTCTCTCCTCCTCTGGCCTCCCCTTTCTCCATTATTGAAGCCGTAAATTAAGCTTAGTTACGACATTTTTTCCTTGGACATTTCTCACCTAAATTGCGAGTTATTATTATTTTCAGGAAATGTCGCAACACAGCAGAGGCGCGCAATAACAATTAAAATTTAAGACCAATGAATGAGCGGCGGTTGGTGTCCCATACAACGTCTTGCGACGAGTGGCGGCGCTCACACCACCTCTGACCTGGCTTTCCCCGGTAACAGGTTACACTGACCTCTGTGTGTGTTAGTTACCATTCTGTCCTAGGCACATGTTGATTAGACACTAAGCCTGTTGTACATGCGCGCGCGCGCGCGTGTGTGTGTGTGTGTCTGTGTGTGTGTGTGTGTGTGTGTGCTCACCTATTTGTACTCACCTATTTGTGGTTGCAGGGGTCGATTCACAGCTCCTGGCCCCGCCTCTTCGCTGATTGCTACTAGGTCCTCTCTCTCCCTGCCCCATGAGCTTTATCATACCTCGCCTTAAAACTATGTATGGTTCCCGCCTCCACTACATCACTTTCTAGGCTATTCCACGGCCTGACTACTCTATGACTGAAGAAATACTTCCTAACATCCCTCTGATTCATCTGAGTCTTCAACCTCCAATTGTGACCTCTTGTGTCTGTGTCCCTTCTCTGGAACATCCCGTCTTTGTCCACCCTGTCTATTCCGCGCAGTATTTTATATGTCGTTATCATGTCTCCCCTGACCCTCCTGTCCTCCAGTGTCGTCAGGCCGATTTCATAAGAACATAAGAATGGAGGAACACTTTGTAGATGAATGGTTCAGAGAACCGACATGTTGATAAATTAGACACGTGTGCAACTCTTGGGTATCTTTATTGAGGAAAAAAATTTAAACATTTCGCCACACAGTGGCTTCATCAGTCCATACGTAGGAGAAACTTGAAGATCAGGAGGAGAATGAGGTAATCAGCCCATCAACCTTGAGTCGATGTGTTCAGTCCATCAATCTAGAATAGAATACGGCATATGTTGTTGTTGTTAAAGATTCGCCGGTATTCTCCCGGCCCGGGCCCTTCCAAGTGGTGGCCCGGCACTGGCTCCCTGTCTAGGGAGTGTCTGAGACCTAAGTCTCCCATGGGAGGAGGCACAAGTACCCCCCTCATCTTGTGAGCTACAAACTTGGGCTCTGGCACCAACCCTGCCCTAGAAGGGCAAGGCATGGTGTCGATCGTGCTAGCGCTGTGCTCTCCTGTGTGGAGTGTCGTGTGTTGGTGTTCATTTTCATTCATGTAAAGTAAAAGGACACAAGTGCAACTAATGTGACATTTATTGTGGCAACGTTTCGCTCTCCAGGAGCTTTATCAAGCCATTGGCTTGATAAAGCTCCTGGAGAGCGAAACGTTGCCACAATAAATGTCACATTAGTTGCACTTGTGTCCTTTTACTTTACATATTGTCGGTAATTCTACCAACTTTATTTTCATTCATGTTGATTCGCTGGTACTTCCGGCCCAGGTCTTCTCCAGATGGTGACCCGGCAGTTGCCCCCTGGGTGGGGGTGACGATCATCATCTTTCTTCTTTCTTGGCCCTCCGGTTGGAGGGTGTCGTCGTCTTCTATCTTGCGCTGACTTCCCCAAAGAGAAGCGCAGTCGGGCAGAGGCAGCAGTTACAGGGTCAATTGGAGCCACACCCCAGCTTTAGCGGACAGCAAAGTGCTGTGTGAATGGTCATGGATGGTCGTGCTAGACGAGGGTACCGTCTTCAAGGTCCCCATTCCGAAGCATCCTGAATTTCCTCTTTGAGGTGTACTCGACTTCCACAAGGTGTTGGGTGTTGACAGTGAGTAGTCTGGTAATGTCTGCAGTGGTGTATGTAACAGTTTGGTCGTAGGTATACTTGACTGTTCCGTCCTGGAGGTGCTGATGGATTTCTGAAGACAGCATTGTGTTCTTATACTGCTTGGTTGTGTAGAAGTATACACCCTTCAGATATCGGACTTGTTGTGGTGCAGCAGTGTCAGTGGCAGTGGCACCGTGAGGTGCATCCGCAGTTTCTTGTGTTTTTGCTTTCTTGGCTGGTGGCTGAACTGGTGAGGGCGAGATTTCCGACTGGTCAGTTGCTCTAGCAGTGGATGCAAGCGGTAGTGGACTCTCATTGGTGGGGTTTGCCGACGTCTCAGTGGTCTCTGATTGGTCCATCTCTGTGTCTAGTGGAGGTTGTGACAGCGGTGGAGCAGCGGTGATGCTGGTAATATTTGCAGTAGATTTTAGGATCTCAGTGGAAGGTGGTGATGCAGGGAATGTGAGGCCAGGCATATTATTTAGTTTGAAAAGTTCATTGATGGTGGTGTTGAAAGAACCAGGCTTAGCTGCATTCTGTACATGAGCATACATAATGCAACAAAGAATCTTGGTGGAGTCGGCAGTAGGTGCTGGCAGGGAAGTGGTGGGAGCAGCTTGCGTGGCATGTAGTATCTTGGTAGTGTCTGCTTGAAGCTTGGCGATAGCAGAATATGTGGTTGCTTGTGGGTTGGGTTTCTTTTGTTGTTGTTGTTTCTTGAGTATGTCTCTTCTGGTAGGGCACCTGGCAGCAAGAGTATGGTGGTCATTCTTGCAGTTCAAGCATTTAGGTGGTGAAGCAGTAGTGCAATTCTTGAAGTCATGACCCTCACGGCCACAGGTGGAGCAGAACTTCTTGTCCTTGGTAGGACAATCATTTGTGGTGTGTATGAGTAACAATTATAGCACTGTGAGATATGTTGGAATTTCTCTGCTTCGATGAAGGCTGGGTTGATGTGGAAGTAGTGAATAGCCAGGCCCTCAGCGAAAGCTCTGGCTGCCATGTTGACGTCACTGAAGGTGATCTTCAGCATGGATGAAGCATTGGGTATTTTAGTAATGAAGTCCACCTTGGCCCAAGGGTTCTTTGCTTCGATAGATGACTTGATTTCTTCAGTGGCCTGTACAGTGATAAGGTTGTCGAGTCGCTTGAGGAACACAGTTCTCCTGGCCCTCAGTGCTAGGGAAGTCAAGACAAGAAATCCCTGGTCTCGTAGAGTGGTAGTAGCAGTGGTGGTAAGTAGTTTCTCAGCCTCTGTGTCGTCTGTACAGACGACAACAAAGGCCCCTTTGAGCGATAAAATCTCATTACATTTGACTTGCAGCCTGCCACTAACGACAGCTGCAAGTGCTAGTTTGGACGACTCATTGGTTGTGCCACTCGCTGGTTTGATCTTTACTCTGTTAGAGTAATGCATCGTGAGTAAGCAGTGTTCTGGTGTGTCTTGAGCGGAGAAGCAGCTTATAAACCGTATGGCAGGAGAGGTGCAGCAGTCATAGGTGGTGGCACATTTGTTCAATGTGGAAGTAGGTCGTGCAGAAGGCCTACTGGCCCATGCGAGGCAGGTCCTTATTAAAACGACCTTACCCAAAGCTACCCAAGAAATAACTCCAATACCCAATGACACCAATCAAACCCAGCCCCTCCCACTCATATATTTGTCCAGTCTCTTCTTAAAGCTACCCAAGGTCCTAGCATCTACCACCCCACTGGGAAGACTGTTCCATGCATCTACAACTGTTAGAAAACCAGTACTTACCTATGTCCTTTCTAAATCTAAATTTATCCAACTTAAATCCATTATTTCTGGTTCTTACCTGGTTCGACACCCTCAGTACTCTATTAATATCTCCCTTGTTTATACCAGTCATACACTTATACACTTCAATGATATCTCCCCTCATTCTACGCCTCTCCAGAGTGTGGAACGTAAGAACATAAGAAAGAAGGAACACTGCAACAGGCCTACTGACCCATGCGGAGCAGGTCCATGTCCCCCCCCGGATTAGACCAATGACCCACCCCCCGGATTATCCCAATGACCCACCCAGTCTGGTCATCCCCACTCAAGGATGGAGCACTGTACCAGACCCAGCAGCACAAGCTAGTCATGTGCAACTCACACCCACCCACACCCACTCATGTATTTATCTAACCTATTTTTAAAACTACACAACGTTTTAGCCTCAATAACTGTACTCGGGAGCTTGTTCCACTCATCCACAACTCTATTACCTCGATCTTCATACGGGAGGTTCCTTACACAGTAAACCATTTTGGTCATTCTTCTCTGTATGTTCTCTAATGAGTCTATATCCATCCTCAACCTTTCTTCGTAGGACAATCCCCTTAGCTCTGGGACTAGTCTTGTTGCAAACCTTTGCACTTTCTCTAATTTCTTGACGTGCTTGACTAGGTGTGGATTCCAAACTGGTGCTGCATACTCCAGTATGGGCCTGATGTAAATGGTATACAGAGTCTTGAACGAATCCTTACTGAGGTATCGGAACGCTATCCGTAGGTTTGCCAGGCGCCCGTATGCTGCAGCAGTTATCCGATTGATGTGCGCCTCAGGAGATATGCTCGGTGTTATACTCACCCCCAGATCTTTTTCCTTGAGTGAGGTTTGCAGTCTTTGGCCATCTAAACTATATTGTGTCTGCGGTCTTCTTTGCCCTTCCCCAATCTTCATGACTTTGCATTTGGCAGGGTTAAACTCAAGGAGCCAGTTGCTGGACCAGGCTTGTAGCCTGTCCAGGTCTCTTTGTAGTCCTGCCTGATCCTCATCCGATTTGATTCTTCTCATTAACTTCACATCATCTGCAAACAAGGACACTTCTGAGTCTATCCCTTCCGTTATGTCGTTCACATATACCAAGAACAGCACATGTCCTAGGACTGACCCCTGTGGAACCCCGCTTGTCACAGGCGCCCACTCTGACGCCTCGTCACGTACCATGACTCGTTGTTGCCTCCTTGTCAGGTATTCTCAGATCCATTGCAGTGCCTTTCCTGTTATGTGTGCCTGATCCTCTAGCTTTTGCAGTAACCTCTTGTGAGGAACTGTGTCGAAGGCCTTCTTGCAGTCCAAAAAAAAATGCAGTCGATCCACCCCTCTCTCTCTCTTGTCTTACTTCTGTCACCTTGTCATAAAACTCTAGTAGGTTTGTGACAGGATTTTCCTTCCCTGAAACCGTGCTGGTTGTCAATTATACACTTGTTTCTTTCCAGGTGCTCCACCACTCTCCTCCTGATGATCTTCTCCATGACCTTGCATACTATACACGTTAGTGATACAGGTCTGTAGTTTAGTGCCTCATGTCTGTCTCCCTTTTTAAAAATTGGGACTACATTTGCCATCTTCTATACCTCAGGGAGTTGCCCAGTTTCAAATGATGTGTTGAAGGTGTGTGTGTGTGTGTGTGTGTGTGTGTATGTGTGTGTGTGTATTGTGTGTGTGTGTGTGTATTGTGTGTGTGTGTGTGTGTGTGTATTTTGTGTGTGTGTGAGTATTGTGTGTGTGAGTATTGTGTGTATGTGTGTGTGTGTGTGTATGTGTGTGTGTGTGTGTGTGTGTGTGTGTGTGTGTGTGTGTGCCCCCCCACACTGACCCCATCATACCTACTCTTGAAACTATGAGTTCGCTTACGTAGTTCCACTTACAACCCCACGGGTGAGAAAAAAAAGTACTTACTAACATTATAGCGGTTAATTTTTCTTTAACTGCCAACATGTCACCTTGTCTCCTGGCTCTTTCCATATTTCAAACAGCCTCTTCTCGCTCACTCTTCTAGAGTTACTGGGTTAAGTTTCTTAACTCTTTTATCAGTTATAATTAAGAACTGTAGAATTTTCGCTAGTACCTAATGCGCTTGTTTACGTTCAGGCACCTTGCTGTTGCCGCATACTCCAGGTTCTTATCTTTCCTATTATTTCAGCCAGTCATCAAAGCTAGTCTCCAGTTTGCTGCTTCTTGTATTTATTGTCTCTATACTTAATTCTGCATTTTTTCAGCTGTGTGAAAGTTACCTCGTTTACATCGATTTCTTGGACATCCTTACTATAGGGTCTCTGTTCCTCTGTTCATTAATGCAATACCATGGTAATATCCTTTCTGGTCCCATTACTTTTGTTATACATGATCTTAATAAATTTTATCTTTTCCTTTGAAGTTATAACCTCCACAAATTTGTGTTGATTGCTGGCATCTCCAGCATTTCCTTGAAGGCTTTTTAACTTGTTCAACTTTTCCATTCTTCACAAATACTGTCTCATCCTTTGTCAGCTCACACCCTTCCCTTTCTTCATTTGTCACCTTAAGTGGTTATAC
This sequence comes from Cherax quadricarinatus, assembly GCF_038502225.1. NCBI lineage: Eukaryota > Metazoa > Arthropoda > Malacostraca > Decapoda > Parastacidae > Cherax > Cherax quadricarinatus. The sequence continues at coordinate 14,969,997 of NC_091332.1, read as the reverse complement.
ATCACCTGTGGTTCTAATTTGACCTTCAATATCGTGTCATTTTCCATTTTTTCTTCGTATTATGGTATATTATTATTACATTCACAAGAAAGCACTACTTTCTTTCGTACGAACCATATAGTGATATCCCCGTATAGGAATTTCCAGCTTTCCTGCATAACTCCCAATTTTCTTCCGTCTTTCTGCATGTTTTCCATGCTCTTTCACTATAAGGATTTACCTAGTTACACTTTGTAAACTATGGAATCTCTCTTTTCTCTTAGTGGTACAACTTTATAGCTTCCTTAGATATGTCATCGTCGTGTGTTCTCTCATCATTCCGGCATAATCTATAATGATGTGAAATAAGGCCAAATTCATCTTAATAGAGGGCAACAGTTAGGAGGAGGAGCCTACAGGGGTAGTCATCAGGGTACACAACAACATCGCGCAGAATTAAGGCACTAAGTTTAGCAGAGCCTCCTGTACACCTGCTAGGTAAATCTTCTCACCCCACCCTGCGCCCCCTACCCGACCTTCCGCTTCCCTGCTTATGACATGACCCCTTCTTCCCTATCCACTCCACCGATTTCTTTTTTTTTTTTAACGTGGTTTAGGATTTTTCTGCAGATTGGATCAAGCTGGGTCCTGGATGAAGCATCTAAGACACAGGCTTGTTCTGTTAAGTTTCTGATGATTGTTACAAAACTACAAAACACAATTTATTTACCTTGACTTTATATTTTACATCTGTAGAAGATTAATGTTTAACTTCAAATAAAAATTACATTTTCGGTTACGTGAGATAACAAGTCTGGGAACTAACTGCCAGATGTTTAAAATAACCAAAGGTCCGACCAATTATAGATTCTAGTGTCAACCAAGAGTCCCCCACTCTCTACAGCCACTCTGCCCCATTTTTCCAGGAAATTACACATCTTTGCCACACACTCCCCCATCTGTCCATGTTTTTATGCCGTATTTAATTTTTGAGCCGTCGGCCATCCCATTGTATGGCCTTTCCCCCCTCTCTCCAAACTGTCTAATCTAAACAGAATTAATGGCAGATTTTTTGTGTTGAATTCGCCGTTTTCACCCCAAAACTCAGTAGGGTGACGGGTTGCTGTTGTGTGACGCGTGGCGGCGGCTGCTAGAACCAGCGGCCGCTGTGTCCTCATCCTTCCAGCTTGGCTTTAATTGTGGAAAGAAATGTCCTTCAAAACCCATGAAAAAAATACATTCTCATTTATGTTAATGAATCATTTGTGTATAGTGAAACAATTTAATTAGTTTTATTATAATTCATGAGAGGATTTTATGTAATATTTGAAACTAAAGGAAAAATCAACGAATACTTTTTTTTTCGCTTCTCTTCTCGTTGATATAATCTTTGAAGCTCTTCAAAATACTAATTTTGTTACAATACTCCTGATCTCTGTATATTCAAGAGAACCATCAGTAATTTGTGATAAATATTAATGGACTATACAAGTTTGACGGATCAATAAACATTGAAAAAATGGTAAATTCAGATAAAATGACAACCAGGACCGGACGAAGACGCAGCCACGCTCGCGGTTTCGGAGGCAGGAGGTACGGACTCCCGGAGGCCTGAGTTCTTTCAAGTGCAAATTTCGTCACAACTGGGGAAAAAACGAGAGTTGAAATTCAATCCGATGACTCCCGAAGGGAAGTTACGGTTTCACACCGCATTGAGGGTGGTAGTAGCAAGAACATAAGAACACTCCTGCAGGCCTACATGCCAGTAAAACACATCGAAGCTATGAAGCTGAAAACACACAAGGCTGAGTTAGGGACTGACCACCACAAACTTACTTCTCCAGGATGAAGGACTGATAAGCTCGAGTCTACATCACTGCTATCTCCTCTATCTTGGTTGAAGTAGCCTGAGTAGGCGAAACGCCTCGTCAATTAAGATAAGAAATTGCTGTACGTATTTACTCATCTACTAGGCAAGTTCAACTCGTACCCACCCACACCCACTCGTGTACTTGTGCAACCTTTTTTCGAAGCTCCCTCTAGATTACTTGAAATCGCTTCCGGAGGGAAGCTCCCCCTTTCACCAGCGGCCCAGTCCTAGACCAGGCCTCCTGGTTACTGGCCTGATAGATCAAGCTGTTAGTGCCCTCCGACCGCAGTCTAACGTATGCATCACAACCCAGCTGATCAGGAACTGTTTTGAGGAACAGTAGAGTTCCCTCTTGAAAACAGCTGGGGGTTTGTTGGTAATCCCCCTTATGCATGAAGAAAGGATGTTGAACTCTAAGTCCCAGACTTATTGAATTTTCTCTCAGTGCTACCCAAAGTTCTCACTTCAATGACGCTACTTGCAATTTGTTCCTCTCACCCACAACTCTACTGCCAAATCAGTGCTTGCTTTCTTATATCCTTTCTAAATTTGACAAATTTTAATCCAATGCTGCAAGTCCTGTAGTAGCCATAGTAGTAGCACGTTCGGCTCTCATTGTCACCTATAAGTAAATACGTACTCAGGAGTTAGTCGATTGTTGTGGGTGGCATCCTGAGGGAGACGCCAGTGAAAATAAGCCACAATGCTTGGATTTAGTTTGGATAGATAGATGGGGGAGAGAGAGAGGGGGAAAGGTACCCCCACTTGTAATGTTATATTAGGTTATTAGGAATTTTCAGATCTGTCTGCCACATGCACACAGCAGGCCAAGTGCTTCTAATAGCTGGTAACTAACTTCTGCGAGCGCAGATAACAAAATGCAAGGTTATGAAAAGTGGGGAAGGGGGGCCAAAAAACCGGACACAGTATAGACCACAGGGACAAATGCTGCAGACCTCATTCGGAGAAGGGGTGAGTATAGTGCCTAGCATATCGCCAGAGGTTCACATTAATCGAATAACCTCCTCAGCCAATGCTCGCCTGGCTAATCTAAGTGTCCTTCGGGAATCTGAACGGTTATTCCGGGTTCTTCATACAACATATGTCAGGCCCACCTTGGAGTGTGCAGCATCAACATGAAACCCACACCTGAGGAAGCATGTTAAGAAACTGGATGAAGTGCAGAAGCATACAACCAGGCTTGTTCCTGATTTAAGGGGTATGAGCTATAAGGAGAGGCTAATGAAACCGAATCTAACGACTATGGAAGAGAAGAATCACGGGGAAACGTAACATACGTAACTCTTAGGGAAATTTAGAGAATAGACAGCGATAGGAAGTTTGAGAGACGAGAAACGGAAACTCGGGGAAACAGCTGCTCAAATTTAAAGGCACAAATGAACCACAGGGATGTCAGGAAATATTTCTTCAGTCATAGGGTGGTCGGGAAGCGGAATGATCTTGGTGTCGAAGCAGTAGCGGCAGGTTCCATGAACAGTAGGTATGATAAAGCTCACGAGGCTAGGAGGGAGTGAATCTGACAAGCAGCAAATTGAGAGGCGGAGCCAGGAGCTAGAATTCCACTCCTGCAACCACATATAGGCGAGTACGTAAACACACGCACACACACACACACACACACACACACACACACACACACACACACACACACAAGCCGGTCACCCTCCCTCCACTGATCTTATCAGAATGGATCAGTTTTACAAATTTTCGAAATAAATTGAGAACGATTTGGAAATAAATTGCATTGACTGCACAATCGGCCGAGATCACAATCTAATAGTGACGAGGCCACTGTATGGGGAGAGGGAGAAGAGGAAGAAAGAAGAGGAAAAAGAGCGAGCGAGAGAGAAGGAAATAGGAGAGAAAAAAAATGAAAAGGAGAGAAGAATAGGGCAGAAAGAAGTTACGAGATAATGGAGAAATAAGGATTGAGAATAATGGAGGAGAATGGAGAAAGAATAGAGAGGAAAGACTGAAGAGAGAAGAGAGAGGAAACAGGTAAGACGGGGGAGATGGAAGACGGGAAAGAGGGTGAAGAGAAGAAAAAGACAGGAAGAGATGAGAAAAGAAATGGGAAACAAAAATAGAAAGGAAAAATGAAAAACGGAGATGAGAAAGACGAGAGGGGAAAGGACGAAAAGTGAAAGGGAAGATAAATTAAGACGTAAAAGATATAACTGAACTGAAGGGAGAGGGAAATATGGGGGAAAAAAGTAAGGGATAATTGAGGAAGATTAGAGAAGTGAGAGAAGGGAAAGAAGAAGTGAGAGATGGTTAGCGAGAAAGGGAAAGACAATAAAGACGAAAGCACGTAATGCTTAACTGATAGCACACCACATGACTTTAACCTGGGATCTGATGAACAGCCAGGTTGACCTGTGTGCATCCCAGTGTATATGCACTGTGTATATGCACTGAGACACATTCAGTGTATATACACATTATTTAACCGCTCCCGCTTCACACACGGAGGGCCCGGGTTCGATTCCCGGCGGGTGGAAACATTTCGACACGTTTCCTTACACCTGTTGTCCTGTTCACCTAGCAGCAAATAGGTACCTGGGTGTTAGTCGACTGGTGTGGGTCGCATCCTGGGGGACAAGATTAAGGACCCCAATGGAAATAAGTTAGACAGTCCTCGATGACGCCCTGACTTTCTTGGGTTATCCTGGGTGGCTAACCCTCCGGGGTTAAAAATCCGAACGAAATCTTATCTTATCTTATCTTAATCTTTTAGTGTACCTTTAACGTGATGTTCAGTAGCGATAAATGCCAAATTCTTAGAACTGGGAAGAATAAACAATAAAAAACGAGCACAGAAGGCAGGACACAGACAGACTATACTCTCAGAATGTAAAATAAAAAAAAAAATAAAAGATTCAGGAATAATGTCATAACATTTATCGTGCAGAGAAAACAGGACCACTGTAACAAAAGACAGGATAATAACAGGGTAGACTATGAAAACCTGCAAAATAAGAAAATTACGCCATTGATATACATTTTTTAAAATTGCTTGTGATCTCACGTTTGGAATATTAATCTGTGCTAGCAGCACCTTTCAAAGTAAGAGAATGAGGTGCTTCTGCTCGTACAGAATCACTGCAACATTTAAACGATTGAGACCTTAAAACACTCGAAACGTACCCTCTGAAATGGAGGAAGGAAAGATACCTGATAATTTATACATGGAAGATAACCAGAGTGTACAGTCCCAAATACGCTCACTGAAATCTTACTGGATATAAGGGATAAAGTGTAAAATAAACTCAATGAAAGGCAGGGGCGCCGCAGGCACAATTAGAACACTGTCAACATCTGTGGCCTCAGATTGTTCAACTCGTTACTAGCATACACTTTAAGTATTGTCAGAACGAAAGTAGAAGTTTTCAAGAGTAAACTTCCGCAAAATGCCTGATGTGCCGGGTTATACTAAGTGGCCTATGAGCCGCTAGCACCAACAGGCTGGCGGATGCTTAGCTTCAGGCTAGGCAGCGAGGGAAGAGCGTTCAAAATTAATTACATGTATGACATTCTCAGTGTATATATACAGATTCTTCGTAGTGTATTACACAGAGGCATACGTCTCAAGTTATAATATACAGAAGCAGCTTTGTGTGCATATACAGACAACTACAAGTGTCTATACACAAACAACTGTGCACATAGTTTACTTTCATTCAAAAAACACGCATACCTGCTGCTGCTTTTGACTAGAGGTGTGCGAAGTTGTGAAGCACTCCAGACCATATACCAATAACAAATTTTTAAAGGGGTGAGCCAGTAAGCCAGTGGAAGGCCTCGGTCAGATGACGGGTGGCGGGTCATCGTATGACTAAGACTGGCGTCATGAAACAATTGCCTGTTTCCTGACGAATCTTACTTAACCTAACCTAACTGCAGACTGCTATAGGGAGGCTATTCTTTATTATTGTTATTTTATCCAAAGAGAGTGATAAAGCTTAGCACAACTTTCCTCCTCATTTCCCCTTTTCTTTTTTCCTACACCTCTCATTTTTTCTTCCCTCCTTCTCTAACACCCTCCCTCACATTCAAACATTTTCGGGCAAAAATAAGTTCCAAGCCCTTTTAACACTGTAATGTTATACTCCACCTTTCATCGGTGGGTGTGCAGGTGTCACCTCTTCCACTGGGAGCCAAGCTCCTGATCACGTCGCAGAATTTATATTTCAGAGAGTTTCGACTCCCCGACCTCAAGACTCACGACACTTGAGGGGCTAATGAAGCCAGGATTGGACTGAGAGTAAACATCTGAAGCGTCCTTCACCACCTCTTGCTTCAAAGAGCTGTAATCAAGAGCGTATACTTCAAGAAGAATTTCCAGCTTAAGGACGAATCGAGTTGTGAAGTGGAAGATGTTAACCTCAGCTTCACCTTGATTTACGTCTTGCCTATCACTTTGAAAAGCAGATGTATTTTAGTCGCTGCGTGATCCGAGAAAGATATCCCCCTGTATCCCATAAGCTCAGCCCATCTACCTCCATGTATACAAAAGGAATATTACAGTGCAACAAATTTCAAATGAAGGTAATTATCTAAATGCCTAAGTATCTAAATATGATACACTAGCGTTTAAGGGTTCAAGTCCATCTGAAGAGACATTCTCCAGCTACTGCACAGGAACCATTATTTTTATAAAACTGGCAAACCTACACAATCCAAAATCAAGGCGTAGCTTTCTTTGAGAGAGAAAACAGTTTGAAGCCGACCCAAAGATGCCTTATTGAGCTCTCGCACAGAATCCAGTAATACAAAGTTTATTAACTATATTAGTAAATTGGTAAATTTGCACTTACAGAGGCTAAACATAAAAAAAAATGTCCATTTCATAAGATACAACAACCAGAGATAAAAAAAAATATTTTTCTTTTATGAACAGAAAGTTGCGACAGATTTTGCATTTCAAAATAAAATAAAATTCCTGATATTGTTACCAAAGCTTCACTGACGTTTTCTCCTCAACATATTTAGTGACAAGAATACCTCTTCGGATGAAATTGTTGGAGCAGTATTTTTTTTCCATTGTATGGGGCATCTAAAAGTAAAAATCTTTAAATCAATTTTGCATCAAGTTACAGCACAGTGATAGTGAAGTTAAGCCTGCAAGATTCACTTCAACATCAGCTGCACTACCTAAAGATTTTCTATAAAATTTAGTTGTGGCGAAGTATTGAGATTGTACCTGAACTTTGGGAATCGAATATTTCACCATAATGGATTGCTCCCTATCACAGGTCTTGAGGCAACAGCTCCCTAGTCTCTTCTGAATCTAGTGTCATGCACATGCAGGCTTAAGATGGTCATATATATGCAGTCCCTGTCAAGGAATAGCTTGTAATTTATGTTGTTTCCTGCAACACTTCTTTTCAAGTTGATTTTGCTGATCATTAGAGATGCTCTCTCAATTACTACTGACAGTGGAGCCAATGCTGTTAATGAAACCTTTTACAGTTATAATGAGTAATGTTATAATACAGACTATACTTCTGAAAATAAATGAATGTAATAGTCACCAAGTCTATGAATTTGACTCAGTTTCGTGTACCATCACTTGTACTGCAAAAGTTGTGGAACAGACCTACAGGGGATACCACATAAAAAAGCTATTGTGGAAATTTTTATATCCTCTGAACACAAATACAAAATTTATTTATTTGCAAAGATTACAATGTGTGATTACATTTTATAATTTGTTAGGTACAAAGAAAGCCACTATCATGCCGGGGCATTTCGGGCAGACATAACAGAAATCATATATACAAGCGGAAATATTGGGGCATGTATCCTTACACCTGCTGTCCCTGTTCACCAAACAGTCAACAGGTACATGGATTTTAGTCTACTGCTGTGGGGTGGCAAGATTAAAGAACCCTAATAGAAATAAGACAGTCCCTGATGACCACAATGGGAAATGACAGTTCTCGATAACATTCTGATTTTATTTGGTCATTTTGGGTTACTAACCCTTTGGGTTAATCCGGACAAAATCTAGAAACTTAGAGAGCTAAAAGGTACTTATGAATGAAGCTACAGAAATGGAGAGTGATATTATGAACACCTAACATACATGTGCCTATTACTGTAACATTAGTAAGTTTATTCAGGTATACACAAATAGTTGCATTATTATACACAGCAGCATATGTGAAGAGAACCTAGGATAACCCAGAAAAGTCTAACTTATTTCCACTAGAAACAAACCAAAACCGAAAACATTTCATACCAAAAATATAGTAGTTAAACCTTAGTTCTGCTCTTTCACAGAAAATTTAGTGCTTAGAAATTTATAGAAAATGATTTTATGGTACTCTCTTCTATTTATAATATTATGCAAGTTGCATATGTAATAATAATAATATAATAATAATATCTCTATGTACTACAAGTTCATGTACATGGTATACAGGCCTAGCTGACATCAATGACATCCTACTATATAGAAAGCCCCTTGTTATGCCGAGTATTTCGGGCAAATTAATTCAGTGTCCCAAGATGCGACCCACACCAGTCGACTAACACCCAAGTACCCATTTTACTGATGGGGAGCATAGACAAGTGTAAAGAAACACGCCCAATGTTTCTACTCTGGCTGGGAATCGAACCCAGACCCTCGCCGTGTGAAGCGAGAGCTTTTAGCTCTCGCTTCAGCTCTTAAAGCTGAATGACCATTTTAACATTATCGACTTGACACAATTATGAAAACCACTATAGTGGCAAAATTCTGCCATATTACAGAAATCACTAACAATGCAAGTCAATTTTTTACATTGCACAATCCATGTTCATAGTTAGGCCATGTCAACAAGTTTAGTCGAAAAAGAAAATACTCCCACCATTTATGCCGAAATAATTGTTGGGTTCCTAAACAAACAACCTATGGGGAAATGTAACCCCTCTCAGACAAGCAGTCCTCTGCCATTAGGGACAAACAACAAACCTCCCCACCAAGTTAAGGTGAACCACCTTCTGGAGAGCTAAAGAAAGTGAACATGCTTAAGGAACTTCACCTGCTGAAAGTGAACAGGATGCAACTTCACTTTCTGAAAGCTAACATGCCTGGTACAATGTACATGGAAAACGCTCTTTACATATCAATCCGTAAAATATTTTTTCATAATATTCCTAGTTATTTACCCTGACTTTTACTTCAATACAAATGTAACATCTCCCTTTATTTCTTTTCCAATTTCGGTTTGATTCTGAGATTAAAAGTTGAAACTGATAAAATTCCCATTCCACGAAACCACCATGACAATGAGAAAAAATATATATTTTGAGCAAAAGAGGCAAGAAATTCAAAATAAATCTTGATATTTCTCAGATCTAAGGCTTAACTTACATAGTAATGTCCAATTACGGCAGCGACTTTCCGGCATTAAAGCAGCTACCTTGCAAACACTACCTTAATAACATACTACACAGTTAAATCAATTATTTGGTTACATACCTTCGCTATAACGAACACAAGTAAGTTTCAAGGTGGAGTCTATGAAAAATTCTACTGAAACTTGAGCCTTAACTACGAACCTTCCTTTAGTTTCAGTTAACTCTTAAAAAATATTTATTTACCTCGTATTCGTCTGGAAATAGATGAAAAGCTTTTGAGTGTTTAATGAACTGAAAATGATTAACCTAATTGTCGTCCACAATAAAAATGAGCTATATTTATGCCAGCGAATCATCGATTTATTCACCACCAAAAAAAAAAAAAATCTTCCCACTACAATGACCATTACCAGTATGTCCAGCCATTAATTTACAGACACGAGATGGAGTAGCCATGACCATAGTTAACAGAGCAGTGGCAATAGCGTAGCTAGCTTGTAACTCAAGAGGCTCCATGCTCCGACATCCCAGACGAAGTCAAGTGTGTCACGACCCGAATTCAGCATCGGGTCAGCAGTTTCCTGCAACAAAGAAGCTCACTTACCTTAAGTTGGTGTCACGTCTTTGCCGAGCTGGAATTAGTCACTTACCTGCAGGAAGGTAGAAATACAGCTGTTAAGTATTGTAATATTTACAGGGAGACGCTAAACTAATTGGGTGCTACTTCGGTATGCGATCTACATAGCCAACGTAATCTACAAGAATCAATTTCTATTTTGGTATGCGATCTACAACCAAACCTAACCTAGGTTAGGTTAAATTAGGTTATTACTTTTCTTGTTGTAGATCGCATACCAAAGTAGCTTCATGACACGTAGATCGCATACCAAAGTAGTACCACTAATTGCGTAGCGTTGGGGTTATATCCGATTAGTGAATAGAAGGCAATCTGGTTTCAAACGAGTGTACCACCAATTCCTTGGATGAAGTGTGTAACAGAAGCAATGCAACCCCCCCCCCCCGAGTATGTAAATTAAACTATGTAAAATATGTTTGACAATGCTCACCTTGTCCATAGGGATGATTAATAGGCCAGGGCGTTGCCTTGTCAGGCTCTGCCGGGATGCTAACGGGGTCCACCATTACTGTAAAAGTAAACACGTTTAAACACTTATTCATTTATATGTAAATGTCGTGCCGAATAGGTAAAACTGGTCAATTTGCAAAAACTTTCAAAATTAAGTCCTTTCCAAAATTTTCTCTTATACGTTTAGATATATTTTTTCATTTATGTTAATGTAAACATTAATTTTGTACCAAAAGAACCTTAGAAAACTTACCTAACCTTATTATAACAAGCGTAATTTAATTTAGCCTAATCAAACTAAATATATTTTAGATAAGTTTACAATAACTTAATAATAAACAAACACAATAAAATATATTTTGTTTCGTTAGGTTCAGAATGGTTTTTGCGAAATTATTACATACACAAATTTTCGTTTGCCTTATTCAGCAAGAAGAGCGTTGCTATTTAAGCCAAAATCGCAAGTTTACCTATTCGGCAAAACATAATTACGAAATACAGGGTATATACATCGAGAGTCTAAGTGTATCTATACAAAGTTCAATGCACTCCCTGTGTTAAAGAATAAAATCATTCTTGATTGATGTACAGGCGAAATGCAGCGTGAATAACCTCCGTGTAGTCAACAAGTTTCAAACTTAACAGAGCAATTTATAAATAATTATAAATCACTTTGGCAAAATCCCCTTTCACTCATTCAGTGGCTATTTGTGTTTTTTAATTCATAAAAAAATACTGTGGTATGAGTCACGTTCAGCACTCAATTTTCGTTCCTCCGTTTGTATGGAAGACCCATACAAATGGAAATCAACTGAAGAAACAATAATGTAAATCATACTGAATTTAACCTTTCAAAATAAAATATTTAATAGGGGTGATAAACCTATATTCACTAAACAGCCCACAGCACCAAGTTGTAGCTGAAGAAAAGCATCGAGGGCAAATTATACATAGTACCTGAAAAATACAGCTTCATATAGGCCAAGCAACATAGTGGTAAACTATACTGACAATGAAATGAGATCATCGTTACGATATCAGTTGATAAAGTCCCAAATGGACGAAACGCCTTCACAAAATGCCATAACCCGCATTGTCTGCCTTACTAGGTATCCCCAAAGGGAGAACATTTTAATTGCTATCTGATTGTTTTCATCCTACTTTTCGTTTTAATTTTTTTTTTTTTATATTTTATTAAAAAAGCACAATACATATTCATATGTATACTATGCATACGTTACATAAACTAAGACATGTTATCCATTAAATATGAAACAACAATTCCATATTCCCTATCCCAGCTCTTAACCTATACTTAATAGTCACACTTCAATTTAACATGATTGCCATCCCCAAAAATTCAATCATACATGTGACTACACAAAAGGCAACCCACACCCAAACATACAGTAAGGTTTAATAAATTCAAATACAGTTTCTTACTCACAAAAGACTATATAATCCAAAGAAAATCACACGTAGTACATTATACATAAAAGGCTATATACAAAGTCATACCCATATAATCGGTTCCTTACCCCCCTCATTTTAACAACGAATACAAGAACGTATAAGTGATTAATAAAAAGAACTATACTGGATATTATCAAAATTCCTCTACCACACATTCCAGAACTTAAATAACACGTTACCCTTAGGTGAATTACCACCATTTACAAACCCCTTTTTAACAAATTAATAAACCAGTGCATACAAAAAATATTTTCATGCACCGTTTTGACAAAAAAAAAACCCTCAAGTAACCTAACAATCAAAATACATAAGAACACAGATATGTACATTATGTTACTACACGGACACACTTGTATAATTGGAAGAATATACATCCACAATATTCCATAACAATAATAAAAAAAAAACAACAACCATGAAAATCAGAACATCATTGTATAACATGTGTTTTACACATAAATTAGAGGATACACTTCTTTAAACAACCTATGTACATATTTAATATAAACCATATCAAATGGGTTCTCACAAGGACGGGGCAAACTTGTTAATGACTAAACAAAATTCTAATCTCCCTATCTGAAACACAATTAAACCTCCTTGACTAAGTCATATTCTTCACATTCTCTTGTGCCAAGGTATTACAATCCTTCTTTTATAAAGAAGTACCGTTATAAAGGAAATACTTGTATACTAATTATCTAAAGAAAAACTAATCAAGGGTAATATGGAAAGTACTTGCAGCTACACGTTAAAACTACTAAAAAAACTTGACTACAGTTGTTACTTGCTTTATTTTATATTTTAAAACCCCTTCTCAACGTTAATAAAAACACATACTATAATTCACTGGTAAATCATTTTTTCACGTGTTCAGTACTACTTGGCCTAAAAAGCCATAACAGCCACTTAAACCACCTCTCCTCGATAGTGAGTGCAATAATATACCCAACCAATATGTACTGCAAGGCATTCCAATTATGACAATGTATCCAAGGTACTGATCGCCAATATCAAATATCTCTACAGGAACATAGCCATTTCATAAATATATGCCCTCACTATCTCACCCTCACACCACCTTCCACACTGCTATCCTAACCTTACACCCCCCCCTCACAAAAAAGACCCTACCCTTACCCCCCCCCCCCTGTTCCCTTAGAAGCTGTGCTACAGAAAAATTACGATAACCTATCGAAAAACTTGAATCCCATCTCCTCCCATATATTAACCTATTCCTACACCTTGTCCTATAAAACCTCGCTGCTAACGCTTTTATCCTCAACTGCCCTACAATCTGCCTCATACCCCAAGAAACATGCAAATAATCTGCCATGACATACATCAAAGCCCTACCCACCTCACTTGCTACCCCACTAACATCCATTGACAACGATCTAAGAAAAGACCAACTCCCCCCCCCAACAGCCTAATAACCCCCGCCATCCAGACTCTCACCACTTCCAAAGATGAACAAAAATATACCACATGATATGCCGTCTCCTCCTCCCCACAGAATAAACATGTTGCCTCTCTAACAAACCCCATCTTATGCAACATATACTTAGATGCCACCACACCCATTAGAAAACGATACACCAACTCCCTAACCCTTGCTGGTATCCGAAGCGTCCTGAACTCCCTCCATATGACCCTCCAGTTATACATGGGGTAAACTGTGACCCCCTGCAATGCACCCCTTCCCCACACCACACCCACCACTGCTTTTACCTTCAACCTTTTTACCTGCCCCACTGCCAACATGAATCTTATTACATCTTCACACTTTCTCAAATCCCTACCACTCCACCAGTTTCTAGCATCCCTCATCACCCTATCCACCCTAACACCCCTCTCCCCCCCCACCCTTAAATACCTCTGCTTAATATATAAAACCATTACCCTAGACCCTAAGTCCAACAAACCTAGACCCCCCCTTTTCACCTCCGTCATGACCACATCTTTGGACAACCAGGCCCTCCCAAACCCCCACACAAACCTCAACACCCTCCTCTGTATTTCCTGTATATCCTGCACCCTCAAAGGGAACACCTCCGCTACACCCCAGACCTTGCTATACACCACCGAATTAATTACCAACACCCTCTGCTGTAACGCCACTTCACTGGCCCTCAAACCTTTTAACTTGCCTATAACCCTACTCGTGACTGCTTCTGAGTTAATCCTCCTACATTCCTGCAATTGCTTCATATACCATATCCCACACACCTTAATTCTATCACAAACCGTCCATCCCATCTCCTCCCCCAATCTCCCCCCAACCCATGTTCCTACTTCTAATAACCTAGACTTTGCTAAATTAACTACCATTCCTGAAACATACCCAAAGCTCCTAATGACCTCTCCCACCCTACGTAAAGCCTCCCCACTCGTAACTAACACAGTTGTATCATCCACATAACCTACTATGCCCCCCATACTTCCCCCCCCCACCTCCCCCAATTCCTCGTCCACAGCCTCAAAGAAAGGATGTTGCACGCATGCAAAAAGCAACTGTGACAGCGGGCAACCCTGCCTTAATCCCTGTTCCATCATCACCGCCCCCCCCAGCTTACCATTAACTTGCACCCTCATTACAGCCCCCTCATACAGCGTGCGCACCCACCTCACTACCCCCCCTCCAAAACCCAATTTCTCCAAACATCCCCACAAAAAGTCCCTCTTCACACAGTCATATGCCTGAGCCCAATCCAAGCCAAGGACGCCCCCTCCCTGACAGTTCTCTATAAAATCCCTTATCGCACTATGCCCATTCTTCATAGTCCTTCCCGGAATCCCATACTGTCCCTCATGTACTCTACTCCCAATTACCTTCTTTAACCTGTTCCCCAATACCTTCGCAAAAATTTTGTAATCTGTACACATTAACGACAACGGACGATAATCTCCCAAACCCTTCTCCTCTCCTCCCTTCTTTGGCACCAAGACAACGACCCCAGTTCTCTGTGTTTGCGCCATTCTGCCCCATTTCAACATATAATTCAGAACCTCCACTAGGCACTCCCTCAGAACCTCCCAATGCGCTTTGTAAAAATCATTAGATAACCCATCTATTCCCGGTGCCTTCCCCTGACTCAACCCATTCACCACTTCCCCCACCTCCTCCCCCATAATGCCTCCCTCCAACTCCCTATCCCTCTTCCCCATACCCTGCGGTACCCTAATCCCACTAAATGTTTCTATCCCACCTACCCCTCCCCTTCTCTTCCATTTCTCCGTAAACCAATCATCAGCATACCTACTGATAGAATCTGTGTCAGTGAGACCCTGTCCCCTCACATAACCCTCCCCACCCTCCACAACAATATGCGCCACGGTAGTCCTCAACTGTCTGTCCTTGAATTTTCTGAGAACATACCCGGTTGGCTTATCACCCTTTAGTACGTCCTCCAATCCTGCCCTGACCCTGAGTGCATCAAAACGTTCATTATGCATCTCTACTAAACGACTCCTAAGTTCCCCCATAACTCCTTCCCCTCCCTCCCTACTCCCCCCCGCATAACAATCATTCAACTGACCCTCTAAATAATTCTGCAATCCAAACCTCCAACGTGCCCTTTCCCTGCCCCTCTTCCTAAAAAATTCTACAATTTTCACCTTTGCCTGCAACTCCCACCAATCTAACAAATCCACCTCCTCATCCCTAGCCTCCCAAAAGCCCTTCCACCATGACTGAAAAGACCGACCTTGATCCTCCTCCTGTAAAAGCCTCACATTTAATTTCCAATAGCCCTGATATATTCTCGGAATACCATCCACCCTAAGATCAGCCAACACTGCTCTGTGGTCTGAAAAACCCACGTCTACTGTTCTAACTCTCTCCACTCCTATCCCCTGCCTCACATAAATCCTATCCAACCTTGCCTCATAACTCCCCTGTACATAGGTTTACTCAACCTGATACCCCCCCTGCCAACCACATCTACCACCCCGACATCACCCAATGCATCCCTTAAAACACCCAACACACACCCCGCCCCCCTAGGAACTACGTCTACATGCCTAATCACACAATTCCAATCACCTCCAATTATCGCTATGGCAGGTAAACCCCTGAGATGATATAACAAAACGTCACGAACAAAATCTGATTTTATCCTTACGTTACCAATCGCAGGCATATAAACTCCCACAAAACATACCCTACTCTCCCCCCACCACCCATCCACCCGAACAACCCTCCCCCCACCCCCCTCCTCCCACCCCATGACTCGCAAGGCACTGGTCTCCTTTACTAAAACAGCCACTCCGCCCTTTAAAAGCGTTGCCATGCTCACAAACAACTTATATCCTCTCAATCTCAACTCACTACCTGACTTATAGTTATGCTCCTGTAGGAAACCAACATCAACATCGTACCTTTTAAGGAACCACTCCAACCACACCCTTTTAACCTCAGTTTTTAAGCCATTAGCATTTATCGTTACACACCTGAATGGTCAAGGAGAGGCGGCTTACCCCTATGCCGCTGTGGCTTGCTCACACTTCCCTTCAAGCTGCTTACACTTTCCTTATTACTCTTTTTAATAGAACTTCCTACCCCCCCTTGTCTCTCCCCCGATTTTCCCTGTACTCCCCCCCCCTGTAGGGGAATTGCGGACCACCTCCGCCCAAACCTTCTTACCTGGTCTTTGCCCAGGTGTTAAAACATCATCTAATTCAGTCAGCCCCGCTGGTCTCTTCCTAGAGCTGCCTCCCAAAGCCACCTCTTCCTCAGGTACATCCTCCCTGTGTACCTCTGCCACTACAAGTGTATCCTTTCCAGTGTTCCCTACTACTTCCGACTTCTCACTCAGGCCTTGCAATTGCTGCTTTTCACTGATCCGTTCATCCATGTCCCCTCCTACCAAGGCCTCCTCCAAGAATTCCTGGAGCACT
This sequence comes from Cherax quadricarinatus, assembly GCF_038502225.1. Classification (NCBI taxonomy): domain Eukaryota; kingdom Metazoa; phylum Arthropoda; class Malacostraca; order Decapoda; family Parastacidae; genus Cherax; species Cherax quadricarinatus. The sequence continues at coordinate 14,953,321 of NC_091332.1, read as the reverse complement.
GACTCCAAGGACACCTCCTGTGTCGTCTCCACCACTTCCTCCACCACCTCAGATGTTGGAGAAGGAACTTCCTCCTCCACCGGGAGTGTGACACACGTCCCCATCTGTTCACCCTCCTTCTCCACCTCCTCACTCCATAGAGTAGTCCCATTCTTCGCCGCCGCCACCACACTCGCCTGCTGGATGTCCTCCACCGGGACTGACACCCCCGGGGCAACTCTACGTGCACATTGTGCCGCTATATGGTCAAAAGAGCCACAAAGACGACACGTTCTCCTCTGCCCCACATACGACACATATACCTGATTTCTGGTGCCTGGCAACATTACATACGAAGGTATAGGCGTCTTTAAAGTCATCTTGATATTGTATGACCCTTCCGGGAGGCCCACATATGGTCCATCCCGCCAAACCCCACCTCTGGCTTCATGAATGACACCATACTTGCGAAAAACTTCCTGTATACCAAACTGCGTTGCCTCGAAGGGTACATTCCTCACTCGTACCCACGTGTAGAATGTAGATACGTCATGCAAGCACACATCCATCGTCGAGTTGAGACACATTCGCCGTTCCTGATACTCCTCCACCACACTGCTGTAGTAGCTATTCCTCAGGAACTTTACAAATACTCGTTTCATCCCATTAAGGGCCACACCATACAGTTCCTCATTAGGGATACCATATAAATCCCTAATAATTGCAGGCAGAACGACGTTCATAGTAGCAGGGCTCAGAGAACCCCTCAACAGCTCAATGCAAACTGTATTTATCCTCCTGCCGGTGTACTCCGCCATGTCTGAACAGTGAAAACTGCGCAGAAACCAGTTGTAGTGGGAGCTACTGCACAGTGCGTCCGCACGGCCCAACAGCGATGCGAACAATGATCGTTTTAATTTGGTTGATAACTGGAGTACCCTTCATCCGAATGGATTCACTTTTAATAATAATAAATTGCCGTCAGTAAGTAAACTGGCCGCGCGTTTCCATTATGGCTATTATTATTATAATTCTTATTCTGAGGAAACCGTAGGAGTCGTACAGTGCATGGGGTAATTAAAATTGATCTTGTTCGATCCAATGAAAAGGCTGGTCCCCATCCTTGGATCAAGAGCCCCTCGCTGGCATCCAGGTTCCTACCTTGAGGGGCATGGACAATTTAGAAAATAACTCTGAATTAGGAAAAACAACAAAAATGTTCTATATAATTATATGAACGTGCTTCTCTGGCGTAACACCTGCACCGGCGCTGTATAACAATAGAAAAAAAAATCCGTAAATAGCCAAGATTTTAACCCTTGTCAACTTTTTCCTCAGTCGTCACTAATACTTTAAATCCTACCTCTTGTGCGTTTCTCCTACGAATGTGATTGAGAACATAAAAGCACTGGTTATATATACACTTCGCTTCCACTGTAATTTAATATCACATCACTAAAATGGTTCTGTTCCTTACGAAAACATTTGTTACCCGTTTCCATTTGCGTATAGTTAAATTTCACATAACTAAATAATTGTAGCATTTTCCTTACAATCATCACCAGCAAAACCACTTCCAACTTCTCAGCAGTGCGATCGACACCATGCCTAACCCTTCTAGGGTAGGGTAGGTGCCTGAGCCCGAGCCTTTAGCTCATAAGACTGTCATTCCCATTTGCCCCCTTGGGGCGGGGATGGCAGACCAGAGAGGCCTAGCTTGTGGCTAGGCCTGGGGACAGTTGGTCCCAAAGATGAGGAGGTACTTGTGCCTCCTCCCATGGGAGACTTAGGTCTCAGACACTCCCTAAAGAGGGAGCCAAGGCCGGGCCACCACTTGGACAAGGCCCGGGCCGGGAGAATACCGGCTAATCTTTAACTAACTCAGCAGTGCGATCGACACCATGCCCAGCCCTTCTAGGGTAGGGTAGGTGCCTGAGCCCGAGCCTTTAGCTTATAAGACTGTCATTCCCATTAGCCCCCTTGGGGTGGGGATGGCAGACCAGAGAGGCCTAGCTTGTGGTTAGGCCTGGGGACAGTTGGTCCCAAAGATGAGGAGGTACTTGTGCCTCCTCCCATGGGAGACTTAGGTCTCAGACACTCCCTAAAGAGGGAGCCAAGGCCGGGCCACCACTTGGACAAGGCCCGGGCCGGGAGAATACCGGCTAATCTTTAACTAACTAACTCAGCACTGCGATCGACACCATGCCTAACCCTTCTAGGGTAGGGTAGGTGCCTGAGCCCGAGCCTTTAGCTTATAAGACTGTCATTCCCATTAGCCCCCTTGGGGTGGGGATGGCAGACCAGAGAGGCCTAGCTTGTGGCTAGGCCTGGGGACAGTTGGTCCCAAAGATGAGGAGGTACTTGTGCCTCCTCCCATGGGAGACTTAGGTCTCAGACACTCCCTAAAGAGGGAGCCAAGGCCGGGCCACCACTTGGACAAGGCCCGGGCCGGGAGAATACCGGCTAATCTTTAACTAACTAACTAAGCACTGCTAACGCCGGGCAAATAGAGTGATTAGTATAATTTTGTTTCGAGATTCTAACTGCACCCGTTCGTCAGCCACTTTGAAGCCTAGTAGAGTGTTCAGGTACTTTGGCTCGCTCGTTTGTTCTGTATGAAGCTTGTAGACTGCACGCGCGTGTAACTATATCAGGCTGTATGACACCTACACCATCGGTCAAGAAATTTATTCCTTAATCTGAAAGTAAATTTCAGTGTATATAGACCGAGGGGTATATATTTTCTAGGGTATATGCAATGATGTTCAGTTACTTGTCAAGGAATTTAATCAATAAACCAAAATACTTATCGCTCTCATAAACAATAAAAAACATTTTTCTAAATAGCTACTGCGGAATATTATAACAAAGATTTAATCATTAGCCACTATTGTGGAAAATACTGTATATATTTTCCAGAAATTCAGTATTTATATGTAAATAGATGGCCATACTGTATTTAATATTTGTCATGGAAAACGGAAAGCCTGCGTCTGCGCAGACGAGACTCTCCATCTTGGTTTTGAATTGGATACAACGTGCTCTAGAGGTTAAAATTGTGCTGACACCTCTCAAATAGGAGGCGAAATTGGTGGATATGCATTCCTGCATAACTTGAGATATCAGACGACTGGACAAGACAGCACCAGGAACCTCAGATAAGCTCTCTAGATTTGTGTGTAATTCTGGCCAGCATTATTTTCATAAATTTAGTTAGTGAGGTTTTTCTGAGTATGATACAACTTAATATCCAGTCAAATTGGTGAGTGATATTAAGATATATTTTCCTTCTGTTATGTAATTGTGTATATATATATAACCATTTATTATTTTTAATATAGTCACAAATTTATATATTTACCAGTATTCCTGGTGTATGTATATTTCATTTAATTAATAGGTCCAGAGCAACTTGTCGTTGAAAGTGGTAGGTATCGAAGCGGGACATTTTTTGCGACCTAGGTGTCCCAAATTCCTACTTGTCTAGCATTGATAAATAATAATTATCTTTGTTATCATTTACTGTTATGTACATAATTAGTTACATTCAGATAAATGCAATTTTCCACAACTATTGTTAGGTTTACACGAAATAGGATCTTGAAAACGCTGCCTGATTTTTCTTCTTCCCTTTTTTCGAATTTATTTAGCTCCTAACTCGAGAACGCCTCATCCAATTCGCTTTAAATTTTCAACATGTGTACGGTAACGATGACCAAACTACCGAAACAACTTACATGTTCACGTGCCCTATGACCAAAGTTGTTAAGCCCATCATTCCTAGCATCCTGGAATGGCTCGTACAACTTCCAAAACTCTCAGTTACGTACCTTCAGACGTTAAAAGTCCGTGCCTAAAAATTCATTTTGACCATTTTGTGTAAAATAGTATGAAATTTTATTCCCGTTAAATCAGGTTAAATACTGGCTGATGCATCTTTGGGCTAAGATAGTACCTTTTAAGTTTCGTGTAGGCAAATTTCTTGATATACTTAAAAAAAGAAACGAAAAAAAAAAAAAGGAATTCGTGCCATAACCGGAGAATGACTCATTTGATCGGCTTCAAATTTTGCAAATTTTATCAAATTATATTTTTTTAAATTTAATTCAATTATATTTTCTTACAGGATTGTAGAGAGTTTTCACTAGCTAATGTAATCGAGAAAAGAAAACTGGAAAAAAATAAATCTGAGGTTTTATGACATTTTTAAGTTTAACGAGGGGGAACTGTCCTATTTTTTCGGAACATTCTTAGCAACGTTTTTTTCGTTTGCTTTCTAACAAATTTTCGTTATTACTCGGGAACACCTTATTCTATAGGAGTTATATTTTTATCTAGGGCAAGATTCATGGGACTATTTGCATGCATGGGTACCCTATACACAACAGGTCCTCCCAGTTTTTTTTCGTGATTGGTGGAGACAGGCTCCTCTGACAGGCTTCAAAATTTCAAAACTCGCGTTCCCTACTTTATTTAGTGGAATATACGGATGTCATTTTGTCACTTTTAATCTCGAGATGGCAGTATTTTTTTACATTATTGCATTTTGCCTTGATGCTCAGGGGCTCTTGATCCAAGGAACTGGGCTTATCCTTCCCCTGCTTGGATCTAATTTGAATGCGTACCATTCCACTGCGATATGACCCCTACACATTTAGCGATTTTATCATTGAAAATTAAACTGTGAACGCCATCAATCTTCAGTTGCTGATGTATGAAATGAATGAGATGTTTTCGTGTGTTAAGACTGTGTAGGCACAAATTTTGTTGGATTTTATGCAAACTGAAAAATGCATCATCTGGCCAGTATTAAACTTTTAATGCTGTGTTTTGCTCAAAGGAAACAGTCTCTTGGTGTTATGTAAGTTATCATGAGCCAATTATATTTATCAAATTACTTTCTGTGAAACTGTTCGCATCGCTGTTGGGCCGTGCGGACGTGCTGCGCAGTAGCTCCTGATTGAGTTGGCTTTTGCGCAGTGTTGACGTGTACTTGGCTCTGTGAAGACCTGTTTGCGCGCTCTCTAGAATTGAAGCAAGATGCCCTCCATCGAGCAACTTTACCAACAGCTTAAGGAAGAATTGAGGATGGCGAATATGGAAATTCGGCGACTGACCGAGGAAAACAAAAAGATTCGTAGTAGTCCTCCTGTTTTGAGTCCTCAGGTCAAGAAGGGAAACTGGTCAGTGGCTGGACAGCAGGGAAAGAAGTTGACGATCAAGAAGACGAATGGAAAGGTAGAAACGATGAAGAAGAAAGAGACTGCCGTGGAAACTGTTGTGGAAACATCTAATACATTCTCAGTGCTACCCGACGAATGTGAGTCGACTACTGGGAACGTCACGACGAACGACACCAAGGAAGGTACGAATATTGTTGTTGTTGGGGATAGCCAAGTTAGGTATATGGATAGGGCGTTCTGCTTGAAGGACAGGAGTAGGAGACAGAGAGTTTGCTTTCCTGGGGCTGGGATGGAGGATATTGTTAGCCGTCTGGATGACATCATGAGAGGTAATGGGAGTAATCCTATTATCTGTCTCAGTGCTGGAGGCAACGATGTTGGCAGACGTAGGAGTGAAGACCTGATTAGCAGGTATAGGTCAGCAATAGAAATAATTAGGAGTAAGGGTGGGAACCCTCTCATATGTGGTATTTTGCCAAGGAGGGGAGTTGGAAATGAATGGTTGTCCAGGGCAATTGGTGTCAATTGCTGGCTGGACAAATACTGTAAGGAAAATGCGGTAACATTCGTTGACAACTGGGACCTCTTCTATGGCAGAAATGACATGTATGCCAGGGATGGGGTTCACTTATCTAGGTGTGGGGTGGGAGCACTGGCAACTGCAGTGGAGGGAGCAGTTAGGACTTTAAACTAGGAGTAGTTAGTGGTATGGGTTTTGGCAGGAAAACAGTGAAGTCCCAGTGTAGTAATATTACGAGTTCTAGGGGAACTAGTAATAATAAGAACGAGGTAGATATTGAAAAGCCAGGGACCTTGGGTGATAAGGACAGTAATAGGTTTAGTAGAAAAATAGAAATGAGCAGGAAGGGTAAAGAGAAAGGAGAGTCTTTCAATGTTTATTATGCTAATTGCCGTAGTGCTAGGAATAAGATGGACGAGTTGAGATTAGTTGCTAGTGCAGGTAACATTGATGTATTTGCCTTAACTGAGACGTGGTTTAATTCAAAAAGTCGGGACATGCCTGCGGAATGTCATATTCAGGGTTTTAAATTGTTCCAAGAAGATAGAAGTATTGGGAAAGGGGGGTGGGGTGGCATTGTATGTCCGAGATCGCTTGAACTGTTGCATAAAAACGGGTATTAAGTCTGAAGTAACACATACAGAGTCTGTTTGGATAGAATTTTCAGAGGGGCATGAAAAACTGATTTTAGGAGTGATATACCGTCCCCCAAACTTAGATAGGGACCAAGGGAAACTACTATGGGAGGAAATTGTTAAGGCCACAAGGCACGATAATGTAGTAATTCTAGGAGACTTTAACTTTAGTCATGTTGATTGGAATTTCTTGACTGGGAATTTAGAATCATACGACTTCTTAGAAGTATTTCAGGATTGTTTTTTGAAGCAGTTTGTGACAGAACCTACAAGGGGAAATAACCTGCTTGACTTAGTTATGGCAAACAATGAATCCCTTGTTAATAATTTAGAAATTTCAGAGGAACTGGGTGCTAGCGACCACAAATCAATTACATTTAGCATTGAATGGAAGTACGATAGTAGCGATAACTCAGTAACAGTCCCAGATTTTCGCTTAGCAGATTACGATGGGCTTAGAGAACACTTATCATCTGTTGACTGGGGTAACGAAGAGAGCTATCAATATGACAGTTTTCTGAACACTATACATGCTGCTCAAAGAGCATTTATCCCATATAAAGAAATTAGATCAAATAGAAATGACCCAAAATGGATGAATAATAGGCTCAAATATCTACTAGGGCATAAGAAAGGAATTTATAGGCGTATCAAAAGAGGTGAGGGTCATCTTATGAATCAGTATATTGACATTAAGAGGGACATTAAAAAGGGGATAAGAAAAGCTAAAAGGGACTATGAAATTAAAGTTGCTAGGGATTCTAAAACTAACCCAAAAAGTTTTTTCCAGGTCTATAGAACAAAAGTTAGAGATAAGATAGGTCCCCTTAAAAATAACTATGGGCACCTTACTGACAAAGAGAATGAAATGTGCTTGATTTTAAATAATTATTTTCTCTCAGTTTTTACACAGGAAGACACTAACAATATTCCAGTAATTAATTTTTACAGTGGGCTAGAAGAAGATAAATTATGTAACATCACAGTCACTAGTGAGATGGTTGTGAAGCAGATAGACAGACTGAAGCAAAATAAGTCGCCGGGTCCTGATGAGGTTTTTTCAAGGGTTCTTAAGGAATGCAAAATGGAACTCTGTGAACCATTAACTAATATTTTTAATTTATCTCTTCAAACAGGTGTAGTGTCTGATATGTGGAAGATGGCTAATGTAATTCCTATTTTTAAAACAGGGGACAAGTCGTTACCGTCAAATTACCGCCCAATAAGCCTGACCTCAATTGTAGGCAAATTACTAGAGTCAATTATAGCTGAGATTATAAGAAGCCATCTCGATAAGCATAGCTTGATTAATGATACTCAGCATGGATTCACAAGAGGCCGGTCTTGTCTAACTAATTTATTAACTTTCTTCAGTAAAGCTTTTGAGGCTGTTGACCACAATAAAGAATTTGATATTATTTACTTAGATTTTAGTAAGGCTTTTGATAGAGTTCCGCACCATAGACTGTTAAAGAAAGTGGCAGCTCATGGCATTGGGGGAAAAGTGCTCTCGTGGATCGAGTCATGGCTCACTGACAGGAAGCAGAGAGTGTCCATAAATGGGGTTAAATCCGAGTGGGGATCTGTAACAAGTGGCGTTCCACAGGGATCAGTCTTGGGCCCGTTGTTGTTTATAATATATATCAATGATCTTGATGAGGGAATTACTAGTGATATGAGCAAATTCGCCGATGACACAAAGATAGGTAGGATAATTGATTCAAACGTAGATGTTATGGAACTTCAGGAGGATTTAAACAAACTCTATTCTTGGTCAGAAAAGTGGCAGATGCAGTTCAATGTAGATAAATGCAAGGTTCTGAAGCTTGGGAGTGCCCATAACCCTAGTACTTATAAGTTAAATGATGTAGAACTTAGCCATACAGATTGCGAAAAGGACTTGGGGGTTATGGTGAGCAGCAACCTTAATTAAACCAAGACAGCAATGCCTAAGCGTACGTAATAAGGCAAATAGATTACTGGGATTTATATCAAGAAGTGTAAGCAACAGAAGTCCAGAGGTCATACTGCAGCTTTATACATCATTAGTAAGGCCTCACCTAGATTATGCAGCTCATTTCTGGTCTCCGTATTACAAAATGGACATAAATTTGTTAGAAAACATTCAGCGTAGGATGACTAAATTAATACACAGCATTAGAAATCTTCCTTATGAAGAAAGATTGAAGACTCTTAAGTTACATTCACTTGTTAGACGAAGAATGAGGGGAGACCTGATCGAAGTGTATAAGTGGAAGATAGGTATTAATAAAGGGGATATTAATAAGGTCTTGAGGATGTCTCTCCAAGAGAGAACCCGCAGTAATGGATTTAAATTAGATAAGTTTAGATTTAGAAAGGACATAGGAAAGTATTGGTTTGGAAATAGGGTAGTTGATGAGTGGAACAGTCTACCTAGTTGGGTTATTGATTCTGGGACTTTGGGTAGTTTCAAATCTAGGTTGGATAAGTACATGAGTGGGAGGGGTTGGATTTGAGTGGGACTTTCACATCAGAGCTTATTTCTTGGGTGGCATTGAAAATTGGGTTGGGCAAATGTATTGTTAGTGGGATGAATTGTAAAGGACCTGCCTAGTATGGGCCAACAGGCCTCCTGCAGCGTTCCTCCTTTCTTATGTTCTTATGTTCTTATTTGGTTATCCTAGGTTAAATCAAATTAATGGTCTTTTATGTGCCTATAACATCTGCATGCGTTCAATAAAAAAAATGTGTTAAGTACACTAAGCTTGCATAAAACTTACAGTGCGCACTTAAAAGCTGACCAATTTTAGAGAAACGTTTGTTTTTTCTGGAAGGAACTGTAAGAAGTGAAATGTTGCTTTTCATGCAATAATTTGTGTCACGTATGATTAGCTTCAACCCTACCATGCTGATAACTTGATGACGCAGTTTCAGAGCAACTTCAAGCTTAATGTACATGTGTATTTTAGGATTTTGATTTCTTTGAAAAGTTTGAATTAGACTGGGCTATGCATGCATTGAGTTACCATTTTATTTAAGAAATTTGAATATTAGTTACCATATGATGATTTGTGACTGCCTCTTCCGATTCACTTCAAATCTTCCATGCTAATATTCAACTGCATTACCAACTCATACCGCATTCTGATCTATTCCAATCGCGTGCACTGAGAATTGGGGTTATGGAATATAGGAATGCCTCTCTCGGATCGCGCACCGACCGAAATACATCCAATTTACTGCTTGGGAAACTGGGACAGGGAAACGTACACTGAGTAGTGTAAGTGAATATACATCGAGAGTTCACTTTAATCCTAATTTTTGGGGATCAAAGTATACTTGATTGATGGTAAAGAAGTTACATACAACTGATAGGCTGCATGTAGTTGATAGGCTTTAAACTCACATTAATGAACCAACTGATTGAAAAAACACTTCTACCTCTTTGCTGAAACCTAGTAATTTATTTCACGGGGGGGTGGGGGGTAAGTTGTTACTTAGTTGATTCAGGGTGGCTGCTCTGAGGCCGGTAAGTGGCTCGTGATCCAAGCAATTGGAGCTACCCCTTTCCTTTCTTGGATCAAACCTGACATCCATGATATTGCGAGAACGTCTCCAGACTTCCTCAGTAGACCACGGTATGTAAAATTTATAATTGTCCGTAAATTTGCTACTGGACATACATTAATTAGTCTGTCTACAGGAATATGAAGTCTTAAGTGACTACCGTTGACGGACATGGATAAATTAGTTATAACTGACTGACTCTAAGACAGTGATTGAATTGTGAATATGTATTGTGAAACGTAAAAAAAAAAATTGACATGGAAGTTTTATTTGCACTGTGATTATGATTTCTGTAATATGATAGTGAATTTGTTCACTACAACAAATAGGTAATGATTGTGTAAATTTGAAGTTGGTTTAGAAAGACACGTAAGCAAACACTATGACATATTTATTAGAAAACGTTTCGGTCCTGGGACCTTGATCACTTCTAACATACAGAGGTATGTTATGTTCTGATGACATTCCTCAGGTCACGTGCGTCACACCTCACTCTCCGCCTATATATATATAATGTCTTTCTACCTCTGTATGTTAGAAGTGATCAGGGTCCCAGGACCGAAACGTTTTCTAATAAATATGTCATAGTGTTTGCTTACGTGTCTTTCTAAACCAACTTGTCGGTATTTATTATCAAGGTTTATACCAAATTTGAAGTTATATACGGTAAGATGAATAAGTGGCTAGTTGTTGGTGAAACTTCCAGGAACCTGAACACGAGGTTCAGCTAACAGAGAAGTTTCTGACAGGCAGATTCCATGAAAAATATCTGCACTATGTATAGTGTAGGTGTTAGAATCTGCGCTGATCGCCACTACTAACCCCCTCCCTCACACAAATTAAGTTCATTTCTAATTTTTGAAAATTTCAGCAGACTTATTCTTACTAGATATGACCCTATTATATAATATGGAGAAGCACTGGTTATGGAAGGAGAAAAGAGAATATGAATGTGTAAATTCAAGAATTATGTGGATTAAAGTAAAGGTTGGATGCGAGAAGTGGGTCATAATAAGCGTGTATGCACCTGGAGAAGAGAGGAATGCAGAGGAGAGAGAGAGATTTTGGGAGATGTTAAGTGAATGTATAGGAGCCTTTGAACCAAGTGAGAGAGTAATTGTGGTAGGGGACTTGAATGCTAAAGTAGGAGAAACTTTTAGAGAGGGTGTGGTAGGTAAGTTTGGGGTGCCAGGTGTAAATGATAATGGGAGCCCTTTGATTGAACTTTGTATAGAAAGGGGTTTAGTTATAGGTAATACATATTTTAAGAAAAAGAGGATAAATAAGTATACACGATATGATGTAGGGAGAAATGACAGTAGTTTGTTGGATTATGTATTGGTAGATAAAAGACTGTTGAGTAGACTTCAGGATGTACATGTTTATAGAGGGGCCACAGATATATCAGATCACTTTCTAGTTGTAGCTACACTGAGAGTAAAAGGTAGATGGGATACAAGGAGAATAGAAGCATCAGGGAAGAGAGAGGTGAAGGTTTATAAACTAAAAGAGGAGGCAGTTAGGGTAAGATATAAACAGCTATTGGAGGATAGATGGGCTAATGAGAGCATAGGCAATGGGGTCGAAGAGATATGGGGTAGGTTTAAAAATGTAGTGTTAGAGTGTTCAGCAGAAGTTTGTGGTTACAGGAAAGTGGGTGCAGGAGGGAAGAGGAGCGATTGGTGGAATGATGATGTAAAGAGAGTAGTAAGGGAGAAAAAGTTAGCATATGAGAAGTTTTTACAAAGTAGAAGTGATGCAAGGAGGGAAGAGTATATGGAGAAAAAGAGAGAAGTTAAGAGAGTGGTGAAGCAATGTAAAAAGAGAGCAAATGAGAGAGTGGGTGAGATGTTATCAACAAATTTTGTTGAAAATAAGAAAAAGTTTTGGAGTGAGATTAACAAGTTAAGAAAGCCTAGAGAACAAATGGATTTGTCAGTTAAAAATAGGAGAGGAGCGTTATTAAATGGAGAGTTAGAGGTATTGGGAAGATGGAAGGAATATTTTGAGGAATTGTTAAATGTTGATGAAGATAGGGAAGCTGTGATTTCGTGTATAGGGCAAGGAGGAATAACATCTTGTAGGAGTGAGGAAGAGCCAGTTGTGAGTGTGGGGGAAGTTCGTGAGGCAGTAGGTAAAATGAAAGGGGGTAAGGCAGCCGGGATTGATGGGATAAAGATAGAAATGTTAAAAGCAGGTGGGGATATAGTTTTGGAGTGGTTGGTGCAATTATTTAATAAATGTATGGAAGAGGGTAAGGTACCTAGGGATTGGCAGAGAGCATGCATAGTTCCTTTGTATAAAGGCAAAGGGGATAAAAGAGAGTGCAAAAATTATAGGGGGATAAGTCTGTTGAGTGTACCTGGTAAAGTGTATGGTAGAGTTATAATTGAAAGAATTAAGAGTAAGACGGAGAATAGGATAGCAGATGAACAAGGAGGCTTTAGGAAAGGTAGGGGGTGTGTGGACCAGGTGTTTACAGTGAAACATATAAGTGAACAGTATTTAGATAAGGCTAAAGAGGTCTTTGTGGCATTTATGGATTTGGAAAAGGCGTATGACAGGATGGATAGGGGGGCAATGTGGCAGATGTTGCAAGTGTATGGTGTAGGAGGTAGGTTACTGAAAGCAGTGAAGAGTTTTTACGAGGATAGTGAGGCTCAAGTTAGAGTATGTAGGAAAGAGGGAAATTTTTTCCCAGTAAAAGTAGGCCTTAGACAAGGATGTGTGATGTCACCGTGGTTGTTTAATATATTTATAGATGGGGTTGTAAGAGAAGTAAATGCGAGGGTCTTGGCAAGAGGCGTGGAGTTAAAAGATAAAGAATCACACACAAAGTGGGAGTTGTCACAGCTGCTCTTTGCTGATGACACTGTGCTCTTGGGAGATTCTGAAGAGAAGTTGCAGAGATTGGTGGATGAATTTGGTAGGGTGTGCAAAAGAAGAAAATTAAAGGTGAATACAGGAAAGAGTAAGGTTATGAGGATAACAAAAAGATTAGGTGATGAAAGATTGAATATCAGATTGGAGGGAGAGAGTATGGAGGAGGTGAACGTATTCAGATATTTGGGAGTGGACGTGTCAGCGGATGGGTCTATGAAAGATGAGGTGAATCATAGAATTGATGAGGGAAAAAGAGTGAGTGGTGCACTTAGGAGTCTGTGGAGACAAAGAACTTTGTCCTTGGAGGCAAAGAGGGGAATGTATGAGAGTATAGTTTTACCAACGCTCTTATATGGGTGTGAAGCGTGGGTGATGAATGTTGCAGCGAGGAGAAGGCTGGAGGCAGTGGAGATGTCATGTCTGAGGGCAATGTGTGGTGTGAATATAATGCAGAGAATTCGTAGTTTGGAAGTTAGGAGGAGGTGCGGGATTACCAAAACTGTTGTCCAGAGGGCTGAGGAAGGGTTGTTGAGGTGGTTCGGACATGTAGAGAGAATGGAGCGAAACAGAATGACTTCAAGAGTGTATCAGTCTGTAGTGGAAGGAAGGCGGGGTAGGGGTCGGCCTAGGAAGGGTTGGAGGGAGGGGGTAAAGGAGGTTTTGTGTGCGAGGGGCTTGGACTTCCAGCAGGCATGCGTGAGCGTGTTTGATAGGAGTGAATGGAGACAAATGGTTTTTAATACTTGACGTGCTGTTGGAGTGTGAGCAAAGTAACATTTATGAAGGGATTCAGGGAAACCGGCAGGCCGGACTTGAGTCCTGGAGATGGGAAGTACAGTGCCTGCACTCTGAAGGAGGGGTGTTAATGTTGCAGTTTAAAAACTGTAGTGTAAAGCACCCTTCTGGCAAGACAGTGATGGAGTGAATGATGGTGAAAGTTTTTCTTTTTCGGGCCACCCTGCCTTGGTGGGAATCGGCCGGTGTGGTAATAAAAAAAAAAAAAAAAAAAAGCACTGGTGACAGCCTACTGACCCGAACTATTTTAAACTTCGAAGTTTCCACTTGACTGAACACTTTACTGCAAATGACGGCACTCGCTCATCTCTTCACCTTGCGTGAGTATATTACAGTGCTTCTCAACTGGTGATCCATGGTGACATTTTGGGTGGTCCACAGAACGTTTACTATATTTGGTAATAAACTGGAGATTGGCGCATATATATATTTCAGACCAAAATGTTAAATATCTAGGATTTTACATAACTTTTCGAATTTCTGTTCATAAGAAATATATTCCAAATCATATTGCCTCTTGTCTTTGCTTTGCCTTTGTATATCATTACTCAAAAAATGAAATGGTCTACGATATTTTTATAATTGGGCTGATGGTCCATGGGCTGAAACGAGCTGAGAACCACTGGTATATTATATATACTCATTTTCTTCCTATCTATGTGAGAATTGACAAAGTCCATGGTGGACGAAACCTTTAAGTATAATGGTACGAATAGTATATTGTGTCTTATTGAGAGAAACATCTACCAATCCCACACCATTCAAAGCATCCCCACGGACATGGATTTTCCTCAGAACCTAGAATAGGTTTCAGACAATCAGCCGGGGCCTGGATCCCAGTCCCAATGCTCCACCTTCTCTCATTGCCAACCTTATCCACCACCTCAGTTTGACCACCTTCACCTCCACCACCACTTCACTTTGACCATCACTGAAATAAAGTGGCCACCCCATCCCACCCTTGGGTTGACAAAGCACCATATAATGTCATATTGTCTATATTCCCACAGGCGGAAACCAGGGGTGAACAAAAAAAAAAGGAAGAAAATAAAATTTAAGAAGTGAGAGGTAAGGCTCATTTCTATCAGTAAAAAAATCATGCTGTCACCACCTTCTCTGTTAGTAATAGTTATTATTATTATTATTATTATTATTATTATTATTATTATTATTATTATGGGAAGCTCTAAACCCGTAAGGATTATACAGTACCTTTGGGGGGAATGGAAGGCATTCTGGCTCAATTCAAGGAACTGGAGCACAGATCCAATTCCCTAGATCAAGAGCCCCTTACCAGCGTCAAGCAACCTCCTTGAGGGGATTAGTAATAGTAGTAGACTTGAAAGGAAATAAAGTTATAGCAGAAGAGACAAGGAAATGGGCTAAGAGCAAGAAAACCCAGTGAAGGAGTCATGAAGAGGCATTTAAGGCAAAACACAGTATATCTGATAGGTACTGGATCATAGAGTAGCATCGCCTGGAAAATGAGCAGTGGGAATTTTACCAGTTTTTAACTCTCCTATTATTATTATTATAATAAAAAAGAAGCGCTAAGCCACAAGGACTATACAGCTTTAACTCTCCTAGATTGAAAAAATATGTATAATACAGTTTAAGGCTCCACGGACCCGGTGTACATGGCTCAAGGGTGAATGACAATATCAAAAAATACAATTTAATAACACGAATTGTGATTCCCTCCAGGAACTAAATTCACCAGGTTCTCTAGTAAATCCCTGACATTTTTTCAGGATATCTTACTACTAAACACTATAAACCAAAAATATTAATTTTACTAAGGTAAGGTCAGCACATAATAAAACTCTAAAAACACAGTTATCACATTAATTTAATATGAACATATCAGACAGACAAATATATTAAACAAAAAATATATAGGTTAACATGAATACCATACGAGGCAGAAAAAAGAAGACCGAAACACAGTTCTATAACTATAGGAAAACAGGTACAAAGCTAGGTTAGGTCATCAGACACATTAAACTACATAGTGGGAAAAATGCAACAAATATAGTATTAAGGTATAGACTAGAAAATAAGAGATAGCATTGGGGTAAGCTACAGGGTGGACGGTTAATTAACAGAAAAAAGTTGTATTACACATCTCTAATAAGTAACATTAGGAATCTAGTAATATACTAAAAGAAAATAGTTTTAAAGATAGTTAGGCTAAGGTATGCTTGCCTGGCCTAGCTTAGTCTAGACTGTCACATGGTTCCAACATAAACGTGTCACTACTACTACACCCTTCTTATTGCCAACTCTGCCACTGCTGCACTCATACTACTACTACTAGTAGTATACTAGTAGCATACTACTACTACTAGTAGTAGTATACTACTATTAGTATACTATTACTACCAGTAGTAGTACTACTACTACTACCATTATCCTACTACCTCCTCTCGTTCTACTCCCGGTCCCACCCTTCCCTCTGTGCTTCTCTGTGACTTGTTAATGGTCCAAGTCGGAGCGTAAAGTTGTCACAAGTTTCATTTTATGTGCGAGTTATTTGTGTAACATAAACATGTCTTTTTACACCCCTAATTTATTACTAATCCTACAGTTAACCCTAATCTCACAATATATAAGTGTCAGCTATATTATATTATTATTATAATAAAGGGGAGCACTAAACCCGTAGGATTATACAGCGCCCGGGGGGGATGTGGAAAGCATTCAGGTTTAATTCAGGGAACTGGAGGACAGATCCAATTCCCTAGATCAAGAGCCCCTCACCAGCATCAAGGAACCTTCCTTGAGGGGTATTACAATATTAAAAAGTATAAGGCACAAACATTATTATTATTATAATCAAAAAGAAGCGCTAAGCCACAAGGGCTATACAGCACACAAACATTAAATTCACACGATAGACTGGCTTACTTAGGTTAGGTTAGGTAAGGTTCGTCAGGAAACAGGACAAATGTTTCCTGACGCGGGTCTTAGTCAGATGATGACCCGCCTTTGGAGCTTTTGGTCATCTGACCGAGGCCTTCCGCTGGCTTACCGGTCCACCCCTTTAAAAATTATGGTCATTTATAACCAGTCTGTCTATATAGCTTAATAATAATACTGGCTTACTTAAGCCGGTTTATTCTACTCTGCTATTTTTCAAGAAAACACCTTTATATCAATACATGGCTTCTCTAAATTGTTATATACACATTAGTATTGGACAGAAACTCACTTGTTAACATCAGGGGCTTAATCGGCTAGAATAGTACCACAAAATAAGGTAGACTACGTAGGCCGCGTGTGTTAGCGCGCCGCCTCGTCTTCCCTCCAAAATTTCTTCAAATTTACAACAACATCTTTGAAAAAAATTCTTTATAATGGTTCAAACCCATTTATTTTCTCTTGTTAACAATCATATTAATTATTACGATCAACTATAATTTTAGAACATTAACTAGCCACGGGAAAAATGAATTAATAGTTTATTTCAAGTTAAACGTTCTTGTGAAAACATATTGGAACATGAACAGAGAAACAATAACAATCTTTAATCATCATATATCTTAACATATTTCTTCAATTAATTTACGCCTTTTACAATATGAATATTATTAGTAATTTACTGGTGTTACAGATTATATTTATTTTACGTTAGTTTGACTACGCTCACAGTTACAGAGAGGAAAAGGGTGGAAATATTTCACAATACCATCTACACAATGACAATAATAATAACCACAATAATAATAACAATGATAATAATAGCAGTATTAGTAGTAATAGTCTTAGCAGTAGAAATAATAATAGTATCAGTAATAACAATAATGATTAAAATAATAGTAATAATTTCTGAAGCTTCTATCAAAATTTATACACATGTGGCAAATTTAATTAGGAGTTGGTAGGTTTATTACATCACCATCACCGCCACCATCACCTCACCTTCACCACCATCCACCATCACCACATCACCTTGACCATCACCACCACATCACCTTCACCACCATCTCACCTTCACCATCATCTCACCTTCACCATCATCTCACCTTGACCATCACCACCACATCATCTTGACCATCACCACCACATCACCTTGACCATCACCACCACATCACCTTGACCATCACCACCACATCACCTTGACCATCACCATCTTCTCACCTTGACCATCACCATCTCACCTTGACCATCACCATCACCTTACCTTGGCCACTGCCTCACCTTTACCATGGATCTGGTTTCCTTCCCTCTGAAGCAGTAACTCCTGTGTCTAATCATTATGAGGCTTTCACCTCTTCACCCTATCACCGACTTTACCTCCCAGCCTACAGTCCACAGCTGTGTCCTCGGCAATAGCTTTGCCACACTGCTCGTGTGGCAAAGCTATTGCTCATGTGGTATGTTGCTCATGTGGTAAAGCTACTCATCGTGTGGTAAAGCTACTGCTCGCGTAGTAAAGCTAATGCTCGTGTTGTACAGCTATTTTCACGCAGTAACCTTACCACACGTTTTCTGTGTTAGCCTCTCCCTTCTATTCTCTCAACACTGTTACCACATAATGTGCACGACTAGCAAGTGTTTCTTTTATTGAGACTGTTGTCACATAATGAACTTGCAAATAGTTCGTTGTCACTGTAACTTTAGTCCCTGGCTCGGCTGGCACCGCTCTCACCTCACACAATGAGCAGTCGTGGTCCAATCCCCGGCACGGGTAGAAACGCTAGGGATGTTTCCTTTCACGTGCTGTCCCTCTTCATTTAGCATTAAGTAGGCACCTGGGTGTTAGTCGAATGTTATGGGTTGCATCCTGAGGGATAAGATTAAAATGACCCCAATGGAAATAAGACAGACAGTCCTCGATGACGCATTGACTTTCTTGAGTATCCTGAGTTTTGTACGTCCTCTTCTCTTGGATGAGACTCACAGCATCCGACTATAACTTTAGGTATCTACTATACACTGCTAAGTGAATAGCTTACCCGGCCTGCCCAGCCACGATCATGTATACAAGGGTGTATATCTCTGCGTATATACTGAGTTTAATATACCAATTCAAGAACGGTATTTTGAAGTTGGTGAAGGGCTTTTGATCCACGGAATTGGAATTACCCTCAACTTCCTTGGATCAGATTTATTTGCCTCTTATTTTCCAGGTGTTGTATGACTTATACCATTTTAATTCTATAAATGCAATAATATTAATAATAATAATAATAATAATAATAATAATAATAATAATAATGTTCCTGTTTTAGATTCTAAACCGTTCATGACTAGCATTACACAAATAAAGAACAACCATAATAACCAACGTTTAATCCATGGGCTTTTAAACCTAACAAACTAGAAGACTGGACGGGGATTCTAACCTTGGTTCATGCGAGTAGGATGCCCAGCACTACCGTAATGCAGCCACGAAGGTTCTAACATGATGTCGCAAGTATGTCCTCGTCTCTTCCTCCACTTATTCACTGACAGTCTTTCATTACGATTTATCTATATTTATAGACAATGTGGCCTTGAGGGAGACGAGAGTAGATGTTCAATGTAAGTTGAGTTGGTGGGGAATGAGATAGTAGTGTAACAGTTGATGACTCATACAGTTATGTCGCAGAAGTGCCGGTTGTAAAATAATTGTATTAGAACCCTCGTGGCTAAATGGTACAGCATTGGACCTTTGTACATGCAAGGACCACGGTTCGAGTCACTTTCCATTCTTTTCTTTATTCATGGACAGTCGATCATTTTGACTTCTCTCGGGTTTATAAACAAATACTAATTTTAACCAGAGTACTGAGAGAATTTGTATTTTAATATATGTTGTGTTTGTATTTCATTACAAATACAAAGAGACAGACATGTTCGCCACTTACACAAAACAACCAACAATCAGGAGACTGAAGCTTATGACGATGTTTTATATTCATCCTGAGGCTAAAGCAACTGCTTACAGTTAAATTCCAAGAAAACAATACTTTGTCAAATTATCTTAACACAGAGTGAAGCTGACACTTACCTTTGTTATGTTAGGAGCACACTAATTTAATCAGAGTAATACAAATATAATAATAATAAAATAAATTTATCTACATTTATTTATCTACATTTGAGGAGGCTGAGATCAAGCTGCTGGTCCTACCTCGTAACCTGAAGGGACGGGTGGTGCATGCCTGCCACCCGGTGCTCTCCAAGTTTTGCCATCTTGGTGAGCAACACTCATTGGGGTTTTCCCAAGAGGAACATCCGTGAGCGAGGGTCAAGGGGTGGAAGGCTCCGGTCTGGCAACAATGAAAGCAGATTATTCTCTGGGAGTGTTTAGGTGCCGAACTGGTGACATGGAAGGCGTGGAAACGAGTGTATATTGGAGTTGCAATGGTACTCTGGATAATATTCCATTCACGTGCTACTTTAAAAATTCCAGTTTGTTTCTAGTGGATACCTGAAAACTATCCACTGCAATTAGTATTAGTATAAATTAGGAAGTGGAATGGAGGTAATGTCATCGCCTCTATTCCATTCACGATTAATAATAATAATAATAATAATAATAATAATAGTTTTACTTAAAAAACGCAAGGTCGTAAGCTTTTTTTTTTATGTTAGGAGAACTAGGCAGTCTCAAGATTTAGTGCTATGACTTCTTGTCATTATGAGGAAACAATCTTTCTTGAGAATGTGAGGCAGCGGCGCCCACGCCTCGTAAAACGCCTCTTGCCTTCTACTAAGGACAATGAAAGAGTTTGGTAACGCTTTTCGGGTGTCTTACGGTCCGGCTATCAAGTCTGAAGACATGCCCGACCAGTTTTTATCTCCCTGCGTTGCAGACCTGATGCTGTCTCTGGTGTCAGTACATAACACGTAAGTTCATAAATAACGCTGCAAATCAAAATGAAAATTAAATTGTCGTTATCACTTAATTTATGTAATTTTGCAAATGCCGAACAAAAACTTGAATTTTTGCAAGACAAAGCCATAAAAGGATTGCATTGCTGTATTGTTTCTGTGTGAGGACTCCCCTCAAGGAAGGTTCCTTGATGTTGGTGAGGGGCTCTTGATTTAGGGAATTGGATCTGAGCTCCAGTTCCCCGAATTAAGCCTGAATGCCTTCCACATCCCCCCCCCCAGGCGCTGTATAATCCTCCGGGTTTAGCGCTTCCCCCTTGATTATAATAATAATGTGTGAGGACTCACGATGTGATGCATTAATCTGTAGTCAAAATCTCCTGGGCGAGACTGAATAACTGTTGAATTTGATTTAAAAGACAGCGTAAGCAGTTAGTTATTCCAGAATCAGGTTAAGATGAAGGCAGGTTTTAAGGACAATTAAATAAAACAGGTATAATGGGATGTAAAGAGGGAAGGGTAATGCAATTCAAGAGCCGTGCATGACCAAGAGGTGAAGGTGAACACTGCCAAGGACTCAGATTACTTGTCTTCTTCATGCATTTGTTTTTTGTATTTGTTACATTTATGTGTTTGTTTACGACCTTATGTATGACTTGTAATTTGTTCGTTATGGCGCTTTTCCTAGATTTTTGTAAACCAATAAAGGAAGGTTCATTTATAAGTGACAGGCTGAAATGAACGACGATGCAAAATACATTATTGTTAACTATATTACAATTGTTATTGTTAAGTATACTTATAGTTGCTATATGAAATTGTAATATACGTACCAGTGGTTGTTTAAAAAAAGGCATATTTTATGTTGCAAGGGGAAAAACTAGCTCAAGGATAAATCTGAAACTAGGGAGAACTTGGGAAGAGAGCAAACCTTGAACTAGGAAAGAGGTGAAGAGAGAATATGGGACACGGGATTAAGAAGAGAATAGCCAGTTTGGTTTGTGTGAGGAAAGATGGAGGTAGGGAGGAGAGGGAAGGAGAGGAGGTGGGACGGTTAGTGGTATGAGGGAGGAGGAGGATGGTGAGTGGGAGATAATGGGAGAGTGATAGATGGAGGACGGTGGGAGAGGCGGGGATGGTGGAGGAGGAAATTAGTGTGGGGGAAAATTCCAGCGAGCTGAGTAGCTGTGTGTGACAGAGACGGGGAAATATAAACGCGCAAATACAAGAGGATATACACCCACACACGCATCTGGAGATATACACCCACAAATGCACCTGGGGATATGCACCCACACATACACCTGGAGATATACACCCATACATGCACCTAGAGACATACATCTACACACACACACACAACTGGAGATATACACCCACTCATGCACATGGGTATGTGTATGAGTGGGTGTATATCTCCAGATTTATATCTGGCAGATTTATAAATATAATTCTGCAAGTTATTGCAGAATTATATTTATAAATCTGCCAGTCATTTATTTTAGATATGCTAAAAAATAATTATCCAATGAATCTTTGGTATGTTTGTATTAATCTGTTGGATCTGAACACGCTAATTGATATTGTCTTTTTTCTTTCATTTTTTATTTGGTTGGTTTTTGGGTATGGTTCAAGTTGATGTTGTTGTTATTATTTTTGTGTATGCTCTTATTTTTTTGTTGTCTTGTTACTGTTTTTTTACCGTTGACAGTCTTATTGTTTTGCTGTACTCTTGTTTTTCTTCAAGCATTTGTCATTGTTGCTTAACTGATACTCTTGTTTATATCTTTATTTAATTTGATGTTATTGACTTTCTTTCATAAGTTTCCTTATTTTTTTGTAGATATTATTGCTATTGCTTTGTAGATGCTCTTGTTTGTTTCGTTGATACCCTTGTCTTTCTTTCGTTGATGCTGTTGATTGTCTTCGTTTCGTTGATATTCTAGTTTTTGTCTTATGTTGATACTTTTGTTGTAGCCTTTGTTCATAGTGTGTTTGTTGTCCTTGTTGATACTGCTGTCGAGTGTTGGCTCACATTGTGTTGCAGGAGCTTGCAACATCTGTAGCCTTCAGGATACTGCTGACCTCTGGCACATTAAAGGGTTTCCCAACTCCAGCCAATGTTGTAGAACACTACCTCGTGGGAGGAGGGGGTGATTTTCGATTCTAAAATCTCATTTTCTGCGGCAGGACGGTTCAGGTTGCTTCAGTGCTGGCTTAACTAGCGCCAGTAACAAGATTTTATATTTTGTTGTAGAAGTGGCTAGTTTATTTTGCGCCCATTTCCATCCTGTGGACGTTAGCGCAAGAACATATGGGTACACAAAAGGTTTATGAACTAAGCCCCAGAAGGGCTAACAGGCGTACATTTGGATTTATGTCTACAGTTGTCTGATATATTGCAAGCAGATTCAGGATTTTTGCTTAAAGCTAAAGAAGAAAAATATAGAAACTCAGAAAAAAATCAGTAACAGGTCAGTAACACGTCAGGGAAACTCAGGAATAATAATACATCAATGACAGAAACTTTCATATACAAGGTCGTTTTAATTCAGAGGGTCATAATAATTTGCGTCTGTTTACAAAGAATTTCTTATGTCAACGACACCTCTGAATAAAAGTCACTTTATCAAGCAAAAAAAAATATATATTTGCAATCCTTGTTCACGTCTAAAAAAAATATACATAAGGGAATTCGGTAATCCAATAAGTTTTATATTCACAGGAAAACGCACGAAAAATGTTGGACTACAAGTCTATACCTGAGGTATGAAGCTTTACAGGCTAATATCATCTTCTTGTGTGTTGTGCAATGTTCTGTGAAAGATAAACAGAATAAAGTTGTTCGAGTACTTAGATAATTATTATGTTCGTGGGAGGGGAGGGAACTAAACCCGCAGTGGTAAGACATGCCTGGAGGATTGATTCGATTCAAGGAAGGAGAGCAGGTTCAGTTCCTTAGATCAAGAGCCCCTCACCGACACTGGGGGACCCTTCCTTGAAGGATAAATACCTAGAGAGGAAGAACTTTGGTATAGACACCGGTTATGTATTTAGGGAAAAAAAAAGTCCTGCCTTACGAATTTCCTGAAATTCTATGACAGAATAACTAGATCAGGCAAGAAGGATAGATATGGATCCATTGCGTATTCTTGGACTGCAGGAAAGCATTTGACAATTGAGACAGCAGGAAGATGTACAGGGAAAAGTGTTCCAGTGGATCAATAATAAAGTAATAAAATGCAGACAAAGTAAATTTTGTTTTCGGTAATGATACTGGCAACAGTCTCAGGATGAGAAAGAGGTAACAAGTGGAACTCCCCATGGAATCAGTATAACGATCGTTACTGTTCTTAATATATCTCAATGACCTGCCAGAAGAGGATTTCATCTTTTGTATTCTTGGTAATGAGAGAATAAGAAAAGGAGAGGATAGAGACACGCCACAGGAAGACTTGGACAGGAGTAACGATGGTCAAACAAGAAACTTACTGGAACTCAACCGAAACAAATGCAAGGTCATGCAAACTGGGGAAGGGAAAAGAAGAATAGTCTGAGAAGTGATAAACTCCAGATAATGCTCAGATGTATTCTCGCAGCTTAAATCCCTCGTTACACAAATAATCCGCACATAGGAGATTGAAACATATAACAACATTTCGAACTGACTTGGACCTTTAACTAGTCACACAGAAGCACAAAGGGAAAGTTGGGCGGGGACGTAGATATTCCGGCTTCCTTCCCTTCGCGTTTCTGTGCGACTAGTTAATGGTCCAAGTCACACCGACATGTCGTCATAAGTTTCAGTCTCCTATGTACGGGTTATTTGTGTATTGTTCCAGTCACGGTATTGTGTTATCTTATTCTTTAAATTCCTCCTATTTAGATTCATAAGTAACGGTTCTCAATAATCCACTCATAATGAACGATTCAGGAAGTGGAGTAGCACGTGATGGAAAATATTCATCGCTCCATCCTTATCAAGAGATCAGTGTTGTAGTCAGTCGAGTCTCTGCGCTTGTCATGCCTCATCTTAGCCAAAATGCAAAGATTGCAGGTTAGTCTCACAAGGTGACATAAGATTTAATGATGAACATTTCACTCGTTTAGTATTTTTCTTTCATATGTGTGTGTGTGTGTGTGTGTGTGTGTGTGTGTGTGTGTGTGTGTGTGTGTGTGTGTGTGTGTGTGTGTGTGTGTGTGTGTGTGTGTGTGTGTGTGTCTGTCTGTCTGCCTCTGTGTGTGTGTGTGTGTGTGTGTGTGTCGGGTATTTTAACTATAATCATAATATATAAAGCAGTCACCAGCTGTCACCATTAGAAAGGAGAGGACAGGTCTGGTTGACAGATTCCCTAACATCATGTATGCAACCCATCCTGTGACAGAGTATGACAGGGAAAACATCTCTAGCTTATTATTACACTGTAAACGGTATATAATACAAAGCGATAAGTGAGACTTATGTACATTGAAGATACCTAGGTGTCTTATTCGCCATAACTAGCTTTTATTGCCACAATGTAACCACTGTTAATGTACCAGCACACTATTGATGTACATTTTTTGTAATAAAAATTTTTCTTCAAAAAAATATCTCATTTAAACAATTTGTTTCATCCCCTTCTCTCTCTCTTCCTCCTCCTCTCATCTCTCCTCTCTCCTCTTCTCTCAGCAGAGTCTTTCACTAGATTATCTTCCCGTGTTCCTCAACACCAGTCATCCGCAACCACAACACGTTTTCCCTTAAGAAATTGATAATCTACTTCATTTTCCAATGAGCCTAAAACCGACCTTGTATCATCATTAAAATTTGCCCAAGCCATTTAAAATATTACATAAATATATAAATTATTACGACTGAGAACAATCTTCTTTTGTCGTCGAGGTGTTGATTGGACACGCAGTTCATGCAGTAATTACTGAGGGCACGACTTGTTTGACCCCATGATCCGCTTGTCCGGCGCAGACCACAATTTAGCGATAATCATGTTGGCTTAATATACATTTTTATTTATGTGTGCGAGACGGTTCAGTTTATTCCAGTATGCTCAAAAGTGGAAACCTAGTTTGTTAAATTCTAAACGTATCGACAATACGGAGGGCCAGTAACACTGCAAGTTACCTGTACACTGGCGTTCAAGATTATATTGATCCCTAAAATGGAGGTTAAAGTAAACTGTGAGTGGATATTCACGATATTCACAGAGATACACACATCGGTGTAGCATATACTCCGAAGGAAACTTTAAGCAATATTTCTTGCTAATAGTCTTCAAGTACACACATACCAGAGTACCATAATATTATGAGGCCACAAGAAGAAAGAAATACCAGAAAAGAAAATTAAATAAAAGTACATCAGAACCAAATCAAAAGCAAATTAAATAGTAAATACAAAAAATTGTTTGACAACAAATTTTCAGAATTAATTAGTAAATGTGTGAGAAACTAAATATGAAGTTGCGAAATGCTATTTACAGATTACAATAAACAAGGAGTTCTGGCCCAACAGCCAACAGTTTCTTTGTTAAAGTGTCGTAAATATATTTCAGCCTGCAACTCTCTTAAAAAGCTCCTTTATTTAGTGAAATTATTGGTAAATGCTATTGTAAAAAAAAGTGCATCTAATATTGAAGAGCGGGTACTGTGAATGCCTTTCCATGCGCTTTTCAATTGTGGATGTATTTTTTTCAATCTCTTTTACGAAAAGTTGCAATACAGAGAGGTTTGTAAGAGAGCTGACTGTATTACGTCACTGGTGTACGATTTATATTCTGCTGGACGGACCAGTCAGATGACCAAAAATTTCACTGAGCTGGTCACATGATTAAGACACACCTCAATGAGGTGGTCACATGATTAAAACACACCTCACTGAGCTGGTCACATGATTAAAACACACCCCACTGAGCTGGTCACATGATTAAAACACACCCCACTGAGCTGGTCACATGATTAAAACACACCTCACTGAGCTGGTCACATGATTAGGACACACCCCACTGAGCTGGTCACATGACTAAAACACACCTCAGTGAGGTGGTCACATGATTAAGACACACCTCACTGAGCTGGTCACATGATTAAAACACATCCCACTGAGCTGGTCACATGATTAAAACACACCTCACTGAGCTGGTCACATGATTAAAACACACCCCACTGAGCTGGTCACATGATTAAAACACACCCCACTGAGCTGGTCACATGATTAAAACACATCCCACTGAGCTGGTCACATGATTAAAACACACCTCACTGAGCTGGTCACATGATTAAAACACACCCCACTGAGCTGGTCACATGATTAAAACACACCTCACTGAGCTGGTCACATGATTAAAACACACCCCACTGAGCTGGTCACATGATTAAAACACACCTCACTGAGCTGGTCACATGATTAAAACACACCCCACTGAGCTGGTCACATGATTAAAACACACCTCACTGAGCTGGTCACATGATTAAAACACACCCCACTGAGCTGGTCACATGATTAAAACACACCTCACTGAGCTGGTCACATGATTAAAACACACCCCACTGACCTGGTCACATGATTAAAACACACCCCATTGAGCTGGTCACATGATTAAAACACACCTCACTGAGCTGGTCACATGATTAAAACACATCCCACTGAGCTGGTCACATGATTAAAACACACCCCACTGAGCTGGTCACATGATTAAAACACACCTCACTGAGCTGGTCACATGATTAAAACACACCCCACTGAGCTGGTCACATGATTAAAACACACCTCACTGAGCTGGTCACATGATTAAAACACACCCCACTGAGCTGGTCACATGATTAAAACACACCTCACTGAGCTGGTCACATGATTAAAACACACCCCACTGAGCTGGTCACATGATTAAAACACACCCCACTGAGCTGGTCACATGATTAAAACACACCCCACTGAGCTGGTCACATGATTAAAACACACCTCACTGAGCTGGTCACATGATTAAAACACATCCCACTGAGCTGGTCACATGATTAAAACACACCCCACTGAGCTGGTCACATGATTAAAACACACCTCACTGAGCTGGTCACATGATTAAAACACATCCCACTGAGCTGGTCACATGATTAAAACACATCCCACTGAGCTGGTCACATGATTAAAACACATCCCACTGAGCTGGTCACATGATTAAAACACATCCCACTGAGCTGGTCACATGATTAAAACACATCCCACCGAGATGGTCACATGATTAAAACACATCCCACTGAGCTGGTCACATGATTAAAACACATCCCACTGAGCTGGTCACATGATTAAAACACATCCCACCGAGCTGGTCACATGATTAAAACACATCCCACTGAGCTGGTCACATGATTAAAACACATCCCACTGAGCTGGTCACATGATTAAAACACATCCCACCGAGCTGGTCACATGATTAAAACACATCCCACTGAGCTGGTCACATGATTAAAACACATCCCACTGAGCTGGTCACATGATTAAAACACATCCCACCGAGCTGGTCACATGATTAAAACACATCCCACTGAGCTGGTCACATTATTAAAACACATCCCACCGAGCTGGTCACATGATTAAAACACATCCCACCGAGCTGGTCACATGATTAAAACACATCCCACTGAGCTGGTCACATGATTAAAACACATCCCACTGAGCTGGTCACATGATTAAAACACATCCCACTGAGCTGGTCACATGATTAAAACACATCCCACTGAGCTGGTCACATGATTAAAACACATCCCACCGAGCTGGTCACATGATTAAAACACATCCCACTGAGCTGGTCACATGATTAAAACACATCCCACCGAGCTGGTCACATGATTAAAACACATCCCACTGAGCTGGTCACATGATTAAAACACATCCCACTGAGCTGGTCACATGATTAAAACACATCCCACTGAGCTGGTCACATGATTAAAACACATCCCACTGAGCTGGTCACATGATTAAAACACACTTCACGATTAAAATTTACTATTTAACCAGACGTACAAAATACCACCACCACTTTTGAGATAGTCGAAGAGGAATCAGGTCTACTTCTGCCATCACATACCCGTGACCGGTTTCAAGTGCTTTCCTGCTCCCGGAGCCCGGCCTAGGGCCAAGCTTTTCTGTTGCTTGCCTGGTCAATCAGGCTGTTGCTATTAGCGGCCTGTTGGCTCACATACACAGCAAAGCCTGGTTGATCAGGCACTTGTCAGAGGTAGTGCGAACATGATTCCTCCTTCATAATTTGTTATTTTGCAAAATATGTTTAAAAGTTTCAGTTTGCTTAAAATGTATGCGAATAACGTCGAGGATATCATAGGTGATTTTCTGGCATCAGTAGCGGCCTATAGCAACCCAGTGTCATTTTGTTTTGCTCATTAATTTAGTAGCAATGTTTGTGCTTACTGCTGCTTGAGTGGAACTTGAGCCAGAGTGTCTCAGTAAACAAATATAATGTTAATGTAAACTCTCATCTTCCACTAAGAGGAATGTAGTATAGCATATAACTAACCATATACATGAACCCTGTTTGTTTTTGAGATTTCTATAAGAAAAATATATGGGTGCAACAGTAGTGAGTTAAGATGAGATTAAAAAGACAGGGAGAGAATATGGTAGAGAAATCCTAGGGAGCTGGGAAAGAGAGAAAGTCACTCTCTAAAGGGAGGGAGGGTGGAGAAAGCTACGAGATTGGGGAAAGAGGGGGGGAGGGTGAGGATAATTTAAGAGTATATAAGCAGGTGTAAGATATTTGTAGCAGCATATTACAGGCTTTTCGAGCAAGGGTCACACACACAAGAAACAATACTGTTGAACAGTGAGTAGAGAATCGAATATAATTTATTTTTAAGCTGAGGAGGCTGGTCCTGCTGACTGGCTTATTCCACACTACCTTGAACAATCTTTACTTCTGCCTACACACATATTTGGATTGATGTCCACTGTTAGTCTCCCCTCACGCACTTCTTCAGATACACACATTACATAATATATACACAATTTACACCTCAGTTTCCCTTCCTTTACGTTCCCTTCAGTCATTCCTTTGCCACAATGTTGATTCATGATTGACAACTCAAGGTGCGAAGGATTTCTGGGTGATGTATTTATTGCCTGTTGTCACTTTCAGACTGGGCACTCGTAGAGCATTTCAGACTTTTAATTTCTCATCAGTAGAAGACCGCTTATCTGCTTTCCACGTTCTTTTTCTTACCCTTCCACCTCCAACCCATGATAGGGAATCTTCTGTAGGAATTCACCATCAGTCTCCTTCGGCAGCTTTCCAAAAGAAGTGTGTATTATCTTCCAACTCTAACACACTAGTTTCACGCATAAAATGTTGCTTAACAATGGCCTATCTTTCATTAATAATGTGTTTTCTTCTGAAAATCGTCGGAAGTCTTTCTCTCTGGAGGATTCCAGTTTCTTTAACCCTTCTCTCTCTTCTTTGATTCTCTGCCTCGATGCTCTGTCTCTGCTAACTTAGTTCACAAAGCTTTAGTAACACCAAGCATGGAGACAGAATATGGGACGCATCGTGTACCTCTTTGTGTACTAAGTAAGAGTGCCTCAGAAGTGACACACTTTTAAGCTTGTCTTGTTGTCTTTCCTCTACAGCTTTATAAATATCTTGGCTACAATCTTCCTTTTATCCTGCTGTCAAGACTTAACCTATGTCTTAAAGTGTGTTTGTATCAACACCTTATGCACTTGTAGCTGCAACTGAATTGTCAAAATCTTTGACTCTGTCCATTCACCTATATCTGCAGCTGCACGTACTTGATTTACATTTAGTATATTATATTTAATTTTGTAAATATCTCATAGCTAGAGGTAAGAAAGTGTGGAAAATGAAGTAACGAAGACTACTTATGATAACTTAAGTAGTCTTGCGACACTCGAGTCCGCATGTCAACAGTAATGACAAACAGCTGCCAAAACCCTGCTGTTCTATATGATGCTCACATACACACTCTCACATATCATTCATACCACTGAGTCCACCGCAAATAAACCAGGGATCGTTGCTGCCGTGGGCTGCAATAGAGCATACAACATCATCAGTTGCAAGCCTCCTCCTGTCCCTCTGCTACTGAATGTGTCATCTTACCGCAAAGGCCCGTGTCAGGCAATTTTCCTTGACAAATAAATCAACAGCCCACAAATCCTTCATCAAGTCGGTGGGAGAGAAAGTTTCATTAGGAAAGTGACCCGCTAGAGCACAGTGGGTGGTTACATTATTCTCACCATATGGCAAGAGACGGGGAACTCCTTCCGCCGTTCGGGGCTATGGCCGAGCGTCGGAGGTGTAGAAAGCCAACACACACTCTACCTCGAGATCGCAACCACGTCTCAGCAGACTGTTCGACCCTCGTGTGGTACAAGTAGAACGTGAATCTTGAGTGCAGAGTACATCGGTTGTGTCTACGAGTGAGTGCGCGGGTAGGCGGTTACAGAGACAGGACAAAGTGCATCCGTAAACGGTTGTACTCGAAGTACATTGTGTTTGTACGCGGTCGTTCGGTTGGTCTCACATGAAGGGGAGTGTGCATTCGTGACCCTGGCTTCCCGCAGGCTGCTAAATGTTTGTCTCCTGTTACTGAGACCACTGGTGCTGTGTTCTTTTTCTTTCTTCTTGAAATTATTCGCATGCGCGGATCACAACTCACGCCCTCCCTACTTTACAGAAACGTTCTGTGTGTGTATACTATATGCATTTGCATAGTGTTTGTAAACTTATAATTTTAAAGGATAATGGGCATATACTACTACTTTTACTACTACTTTTACTACTACTACTACTACTACTACTACTAATAATAATAATAATAATAATAATAATAATAATAATAATAATAATAATAATAATAATAATAATAATAGTAATACTCATTCTGATCCCAGGCAGTGTGTTAGTTGTAAAAGCTGCTTAGTTTATTAAATACAAACTTCGTGTAACCTATATTCGTTTATGAGACTGAATTATGCAAGTGAATTCGGGAACAGAAGTAATAGTAGCAGTAGTGTAGGAAAAAGTTGACAGTATCCAATTGTTTCTGTTTAAGTTGTACAGAACTTTCTCGTACAACTTAAACGTACCAGTACTGGTACAGTAATTACAAGTGTAATTACTGTACCAGTACTTGTACCTGCACCAGTATCTGTACCTGGACCAGTACTTGTACCTGCACCAGTACCTGTATCTGCACCTGGAACTTGACTTGTACCGGCATTATAGATGTGAATAACAAGAGTTCCGCTTAACATGTTTACAACACGAACACAACGTTGGTACTGTATCTGATGGTATTCTCCAATTGTAATTTGATAATGGAATCCGATTTCGGGATCACCTGAAGAGCCCCCTCTGGATCACCTGAAGAGCCCCCTCTGGATCACCCGAAGATCCCCCCTTTGGAGTCTGGATTACCTGAAGATTCCCCCTTTGGAGTCTGGATTACCTGAAAATCCCCTCTGGGTCACCTGAAGATCCCCCTCTAGATCACCAGAAGATCCCACCTCGGGATCACCATAAGATTCCCTCTGGATCACCTGAAGATCTCACCTCTAGATCACCAGAAGATCCCACCTCTGGATCACCAGAAGATTCCTTTCTGGATCACCTGATGATCCCCCCTTAAGGAAAACAGCTAAATTTTAAAAGATTTTTTTATTTGTCAATTTTCAGTTATTCACAGAAACTATTCTCCTGTCAGGTCTAAAATTTAAGTAATATAAGATAATATAAAACAGTACTCATCTGACTCAAATGATAGTTTATTGAAATTTAAATACACTGAAGACATTGAAAAGAAGAATGAAGACAGTTGCAGACAAGGTAAACACACACACACACACACACACACACACACACACACACACACACACACACACACACACACACACATGGGGCCAGGAGCTGTGAATCGACCCCTGCAACCACATATAGGTGAGCACACGTACACACAGTGGTCATAATAAATTTTGTGTCTTGGAACCTACTGTGCGTGATGTGCATCAAAGATTATTATTGTACAGAAGATTCCTTACAGAGTGTAATAGCAGGAGTTATCGTGAGACTGCGTAAACGCTCGACACATATTGTGAATAGTTAAGAAGAGACAAACGTTGAGAACAATAAAGTTTGTCCTCCAAAGTGTCGTTTCTTTAGTATATTCGGCAGTATGAAATTTGGATCCATTGTTAGGTACAGGAAAGATATGTATGATGACATTGCTGGGTCTCCATCCTCCACTGCTTCCTTCAACTCATCCACTCGATCATTCTTGTGTTCTGTCTTATGCCACTGTTAACAAAACATTTGTTCCCGCAGTGCATTTAGGCGTATATGTGGGCGTGGCGATGCTGGTGGTAGTGCTGGCGGGCGGTGTGAGCGGCAGTGTAACAATGGTTACTGACCAGCCACTTCTGCGTGTGAAAAGGTAAGTTCGAACCATTTGGAAGAGAGAAAAGTAAAGGAATGAGAGGAAAAAAAGGCGCAGAGAAACAAAAGGGGAAAAGAAAATGTTATTTATTCAGTTTATGTTTATTTACTTATCGAACCGCTTAATCTGTGTAGATCACTCAGCTCAAGGAATGACAGAGGCTTGATCCTCTGTCCGCTAAGCACAAAGCAGACACACAGCTGTTACTGGCCACAGTGGTGGATTAACACAAGTTATTGACTAATCAGTTGTTTGTCGTCCCACTCTGGGAAGAGGAATAACTATAAACTATCCATAAGCAATAGGAAAACATGTGATAGAGGCACTGGGAGTAAAATGCCCGGATTGTCTTGTATGCTTAATGGTGTAGTAGCTACGGGGGTTGAGTCCTCTCAGCTGGAATGAAGGGCAAAGTGCTGTTAAGGTTTACCATGACCTGATCTTCATATGCTTTATAGAGACTCACGTTGACCACTGAATGGCTGGTCCGTCTGTGTTACAGGTGAATAAAATGGTTGCAAGGCGTAGCACAAAGTGTATACAAAGACAAGTATGAAGAATAAACTTTTATTTGTATACTGTTTCCCTCTCAAAGTAGAACTTTCCCGGCGTCTTGATTTTATAAAGCTCTTAGAACGAAACGTTGTCCAAATGAAGGTTTGTTTTTCGTGTTATGAAACAGAAAATTTGTCTTGCTACTTAATAAAAACTTCATCCAAATCTCCTTTTCGATTTTTCATCGAAAAAGTTTATTATTTCAGAGAGCTTTATTTCAGCTGTAGCTAATATACCATCCCCTACCTCGTGTCGAACTTTCTGAGACAAATCTTTTGCCTGATCAGGTCCTAGCATACCAAGAGCGTCCTTTTATTTCAAGCGTTCTGGCATGATTATGACTTTCAATATACACACAACGTCGTCTGAAAATTCGCATACGCTATAAAGGATGACTGATATTGATGAATAGGGTATATAAATATTTCATGTCCCTCGCACATATTCTAGACTTCAGTCGTTTCTGTAATGTTTTCCAGGACGAATTTTTGCGACTACTGGTGCAGGACAGATGAAGGACGGGTGTACTGTTGTGGTCACGTTGGTGAGTAGCCTTACCCAGAGGCTAGTACTAGTTCCTTGTGTTTATTTGTTCTAGACTATGAGTACTAGTTTTACTCGGCACAGGTGAAGATCAGCGCTCACTGCAGAACTCCCTGTGGTACATTTGTACTCAACGCAGATGAAATCATGACTTTTCATGTCATATATTTGTACCCTGTGCAGGTGAAGCCATAACTTTCACCGTGATACATTTGTATTCACTGCAAGTGAAATCATGACCATCAGTGTGTTCCAGTAGTATGTAGAAAATACCAACACAAATTCTCAACTAACCTACACACTGAAAATGGGAATAAACTACATCTCGATCCGTCCTGGAACATTACCAAGTCGCAAGTCACCTAACTGTATTTTCAATTTGTGGATCCATTTTCACTTCAGGACATTATTAAGCAGAAGTCAAACTACGAAAATATAGCTCTAGTACAGAATATATTTTAATATGGAAGGTGTAAGAGCTGCAGGAGGACATAAATGATTTTTGACCTGGATATTTTATCTTGCCTTACAGCGTGATATGACGTATCAAATGGAGATTTATAGATAGTAGCTGATAGAGAATTGGATGGTGTTACGTTTAAAGTCTATCGACTACCTGAGGTCCATTAAAGATGTATGAAGCCTAAACACAACTAATCAAGAATAATTGAATCCCTAAAATGCAGAGTAAAATATACTCAGAGTATATATACTGTGAAATATACATCCCTCTGCATATATAACTGATACAGACACGCACACACTCCACTGTGTATATGAACTGAGATATACACATCTCTGTGTATGTCTCAGTGGTTTGTCCGACAAATATTTAGGGATAGGCTGCAATTCCTTTTTTTTCTGGTAAACGAGAAATAGTATGTTAATTAAAAATAATTAGTAGAATATTTCTTAATCTGTTAATCTTAATTTTAATCTGTTGATCTGCTTCGAATCGTTTTCTCATTTTTTTCCTTCCTCACAGGAAAGTGTCTACCGCAGCGTCGAACATGTCCGGCTTTCATAGATCCTGAGCTGAAGACCTGCACTGATGACTACTTTTGTGAGCATGGAGAAAAATGCTGCTTTGACAGGTGTTCAGGAGAACACATCTGTAGACCAGGTCTCTACTGAGGTCTCCACGCATCTACTCCTCTAGTTCCTCTGGGGAAGTTGTAGATTGGGTATCTACTGAGGTCTCTTTACATCTACTCTTGTTCTCCGTCCTTGAAAAGTGGCAGGCCCGGTGGCCCCTACAAACATGCAACAAAATATACAGGGTACAGCCACTTGAAAATCAGACATACATCTCACCCATAGCCACCAGTTCGCAGGTGCTCCTCTGTATAGCTTGTAGAACACAAGTCCACCACTTAGGTCTTCTTAATTACCGAGGTGCTAGAAGAGATCTCTGGTAACTTTTAGGAAAATATTGTGACAATAGTAATTTGCTGGGGTTATTAACTGAAGCTAGTTATTTAACTTGGTATGATAGTATTTATTTGCGTAATGTGTTTTATCTGTGCTACTTGTTTTATTTTTAATTTTTCTTTGTCTTTTTTCTCTGGTATGCTATATTTATCTTTTGTTAGGAGGAACACTGAATGATCTGGAAGGTCTAAGTGCTATTCAGATTTCAAAACTACCACCCTAGTTGTTGATCTAAGAACATGAATAGCAGCCGCAACACTCACTCACACACAGACACACAAACACACAGACAGACAGACACACACACACATACACACACAAACCTGAGAACAGCGTTCCGATACCTAAGTAAGGAATCGTTCAAGACAATGTACACCGTGTACGTCAGGCCCATACTGGAGTATGCAGCACCTGTTTGGAACCCACACTTGCTCAAGCACGTCAAGAAATTAGAGAAAGTGCAAAGGTTTGCGACAAGGTTAGTTCCAGAGCTTAGGGGAATGTCCTAGGAAGAAAGTTAAGGGAAATTGGCCTGACGACACTGGAGGACAGGGGGTTTAGGGAAGACATGATAACGACATACAAAATGCTGCGTGGAATAGACAAGGTGGACAGAGACAGGATGTTTCAGAGAGGGGACACAGAAACAAGGGGTCACAACTGGAAATTGAAGACCCAGATGAATCAAAGGGATATTAGGAAGTATTTCTCCAGTCATAGGGTAGTCAGGAAGTGGAATAGCCTAGCAAGTGAGGTAGTGGAGGCAGGAACCATACATAGCTTTAAGATGAGGTATGATAAAGCTCATGAAGCAGGGAGAGAGAGGACTTAGTAGCACTCAGTGAAGAGGCGGGGCCAGGAGCTGAGTCTCGACCCCTGCAACCACAAATAGGTGAGTACACACACACACACACACACATGTCAGATCATTCGCATGATATAGACTTATTTGTTGTAGCAATCATATTTATGCAAAGAACTGAACCCTTTTGGTTTATTCAACCGTAGTGGTGAAGGCTCGAACCTCAGTCAATGGATGTTTTCCTTTGCAGCATGAATTGGAGATTACTGCTAGTTTAAGGGAGGTATGGATCCCCATGTTTATTGTTCTACACATATGCTGCTATGTATGATAATCTATGTAACTGTATGTGTGTATACCTGAATAAACTCACTAAGGAGGGGCCTGTTTGGCCAGACACAACAGAAGAATCTCAGTGCAGCACCTGTTGCCCGAGATTCGACCTACGCAACCCCATTTAGCTAAACACAATGGTTGATCAATCATCTTAAGGTGCTGCTCCTCGCGAACACTTATATGCCATTCACCTTAATTAAGGAACTGCTTCACGGGAACACCCGAGAGCCAGTCATATTAATTAAGGTGCTGCTTCAGGTGTTTGCCAGTTATCTTAAAGAGCCCCTCACATAAGCACCAAAGAAGCATATACTAACCAGTATTCTTGTAGATATTTACAACGTTGGGTGCACCATGCAGTGCCTTCTTGAAGGTACTCCATTAATGTATTCAAGACTACAGTTATTTAACTCTGTTGTAGGCTGCTAAAATGTTAAGCTAATAAATTACTGACGTTTTCTATAGTCATGTTTTAAATTCCCAATAGATTTGTTTTCATTCCCATTCAGTTTGAGAAAACAGAGAGAAAGTCAACTTTTTAACATTGTACATACAAAAAATATGTGTTTCTCAGCATCTTCACTCTAAAAATTTACTTTAATCTGTAACAGAAATAAACATGCCAATAGCAGTAATAACGATAATAGAAGCAGCAGTAATAACGATAATAGAAGCAGCAGTAATAGTACAGTAGCAGCAGCAAAAATAATATCTATAATAGTGTCAATTGTCATGGTACTTGCAGTTGTAATAGCTGTAGCAGTACTTTTAATAACACCTATATTAATACTAACACTGGCAATAGCTATAGTTGTACTAACACTAGTAAAGTCTATATGCTATTAGCAGTAATAACAGCTGTACTAGTAGAAATAATATCTGAAGTATTACTCGAAGTATTAGAAGCAGTATTAGTAGTAGGAGTCTGAGTTTCACCTTGCACAAGTGTTAGTTAAGTCATCCTGGAGGTGGACAAAACTAAGCCTTTAAAGGCATGATGATAGACTAAATTAATAAGAATGTAAATTGGAGTCGTTATGTCTCCTTCCTCTTGGAAAAAAAATTAAACATATGCATGTCTCTGGACTGATAAAAAATATAATTTTATTACTTACCTGCTTAAACAAATTGCATTTTTCTGATAAAATATTGCATGAAGACAGACAAGTGGAGAGAGAGAGAGAGAGAGAGAGAGAGAGAGAGAGAGCTAGTGTGTCCCTCCTCGGGTCGTGGGTCAAGTAAGAGGCTTCACATAGGGACAGCCAACAATGCATGACGGAGGGGATGCATCCTGGTCCATGGCAGCTCAAGGGTTTTTCCAAAATATATTAAAACATCATCAACCAATCTACAGGATATTACGGTACAAATTTTTTTCAAATGCTGTTATTTTGCATCCTCAGTTATATATCTCCCTATATATATATATATATATATATATATATATATATATATATATATATATATATATATATATATATATATATATATATATATATACATACATATAGGGAGGTACCGCCATTATATATATAATGGCACAGACTAACTCATGTGAAAGAATGAAATACAACAAATGGTCACTTCAGCGGGGCTCTTTTGGTTTCAGGCTAGATGTGATTTTGGCTGTTTTAAAGGTTTTGATCAAAGTAAAGATTGTTTCCTCTTCTTGTGCAGCAGTGTGTTACACCATGGAGTGATTCCATCAGTGCCAAGTGCAGTGTTACTTCTCTGTTTGATGGCTGTATTTAGTTCTTCTATTGTGATTGTGAATATAATAATAATCTTGTATAGTGAGTAAAGCATCTGTCATGTTAACTGTCCATATGTGATTCTGATCTCTCCTTGTTAATATAGCAGGCTTTCTAACTACAGATCTTTGGTATCCTGAGAAAGAATTCTGATGTTAATTCGAAGTTAACGATTTCCACAAGTCTTACAGCATCATACAAGGGTTTTGTGTGGGTTAGGTTTTCACCGGCCTCTTGCCAGTGGCTTATTTGAACCAGTACCAAATTTCAGACACAAAGGTAAGTTCATCAAACGGGGAGCAGCATTCAGGTCTTCTATCCACCTTAACTGGAGATGTGATGTATACGATTCACCATTTTTCTCAGTAAGGACCTATTTACTTGTGTTGGATGTCGTCTGTGCAATATACGGTGACTTAATGACTCGGTCTTTTTGCTCACGCACATCATTGTACAATAATTAGCTCCTTCTACACATGTCGCTTGGTTTGTGCAGGATTGCGGTTTCAACCGCCTGTAGTATGGCCCTGATAAGTTCTTCGGTTGCATCAGGACCATATGGAAAAGGGATCTTGTCTACTAGAACTCATGGTCGGAATGACAAAGCTCTTGTACGTACGTATTAATAATATTTCATCCTGGAAACTCATGTGTGGGCACTGAATATCAACTGTGGTGACCCAACAGTCACTGGTGAGATTAAACTGTACTTACCAACTCTTCTCCAGAATGTAAACTTAAGTAGATCCAGGAAGAGGAGAGGGAGCTCTTCGGAGGAGCATATAAGAAAAAGAGGACTTTTTGGATGCGACTCAAAATTGCCGACTAACACTCATGTACCTAGTTACTGCTAAGTAAATAAGAAGAGAAGGATTATGGAAACTTGGGCATAATTTTTTTTTTTCACAAATGAATGTGCAGGCTGAGTGAGAGGTGTAATTCTACCCGAGTTCATTTTAAACCCCAGTTCTATCATGAGTATACTGTTACTCTCCAGGATGCCACTCCATAACAGTCAATAATCATCCAGGTACATATAACAGCTAAGTGAATTGGAGCAGCAGGTGAAAGTTGACCTCATAAGCTGCTAGAGGCAAACCTTCACTATGTCACAGTGAATGGATGGTTAAGTTACTTTGAATTTAGTTTTTGGGCTTTCTTTTAACTTTCATATTTTGTTTGGACAATTTTAGAGTGCATTAAGTTTCTTATTTATTTTCCTGCTTAACAGAATACCTAATGATGGAAGAGTTACTCTGATATTAGTCGTGAAAAAATAGACGGTGCGTCTCCTTCCAAGAAATTCTTGTTTATACATGTATAATATATACAATATACTATATGCTCTTCAGTTCGCAAGACTGTCTCCACACGCTCAGTTTTCTTCTGTATCTTAATACGCATAACAAGTGCTGGGAGTGAGGCGCCCTGGCGAAAGTCGGGGCTAGTCGATCACTACAAAGCAAGTGCAAATATGCTGTGTGTGTGTGTGTGTGTGTGTGTGTGTGTGTGTGTGTGTGTGTGTGTGTGTGTGTGTGTGTGTGTGTGTGTGATTCATTTATAGAATAAATATCATACACAGGGCCGGATCTTGGACGTAATCAGGGTGTGTACCACACACGAGCGGCTGCTGAGTGGGCTGCCAACTAGGATTCAGCCGCCCATGTGACACTAAGCCATCTCAATAGCTCGGTCTGGTTGCTGATTTTATGCTTATTTACGAAGTCTATCTTGCTGTCTCCCATTGCCTGATGTGTTATTTTTTAAAGTGACTCTTGAGGGCAATAGTTGTAGTTAACCAAGCTAATTAGCTTTGTTAAAATATTTTAGTGATAACATTAACGAGGATGCCTTCGTGTATCCTGACATCCTTTTGGCAGGCCTCTCCCGGGTAACAGGAAAAAGTATTAAAAGAGAAATGAAAATTTATTTATGTTAGACGGATGTAATCGTTTGTTCATTGTGCTGAGGAGAACCCAGTCACTGGGAGAAAAATCCTCCGAACACTGTGAATGTTTAGGGAATGTGGTACTTATCTTCAGTTATAAATTGAGTTGGTAATCGCATCAACTCTATGAGAGTGCAAATCTATTTCAAAATTTAGAAAATAAATTAGATAACATCATAAAAGTAATAAGTGATCTTTGACAGTGGTATGGCACTGTCCATCATAAGAACAGTATCACGGTGCCATTGGCAACAATCTTTGAAAAATACCATATATGTAAAATATTTTTCCTGCCATGCCTTTAAGGACAGAGTTTATTTTTGCACTTAAAGCTTGAGTTTGTAAGCTAGTCCAGCTCTATAACTCTGAAAAATATACTTTATACTCATTTGTGCTGCACCTCCTGCCTCGGGTTTTATGCTGTTGTTATGCCTTTTGAATCTCTATGCTTTAAATAGATCTTTATGCTTTAGTATGTCAAGTTTATTGACTATGCTAATGATTTATATGCGATCTTTTAATCTTTTAGATTAACTGTTGTGAATATTTCGTCACAGGTTTTATTACTTACATTTAGTCACATATATATATTTCTTTAGGAATGGGTTGTTTAAGGGATGGGGAGCATTTATGACAGTATTGAATATTTAAAAAAGAGAGTATATACGCCAGGAATTCGGTAATAAAGCCGCGTGACAGAGTTCAATGCAATGGTGAAGGGCTGTCGATTCAAGGAATGGAAAATATTTTTTCTCCCTTCATTAACTCAAATCAGACTATCTTCCATTCCCAGGCGTTGTATAACTTACGGTTTAGAGCTTCCCAATTAATACAATGATGTTAACATTATTTCATAGCTGGTAAGTTCTCGACCTTTAAATCTCTGGCCTGGAGGTTCATATCTCCGAGGGTGGGGATATTTAGTAAACTATCGCCGTAGCCAGCTGATGTATCTCTAGCCAGCTGGTATATCCCTGGTCAGCTGATCTATCACAACCCAGTCATCTCTCGCCTTCAGGATGGTGGTGATAGTCATGTTGGTGTACCTGGTGCAGCTGCAACCTGTAGACTCAAGTTCGTGACCCTCAAACACCCTTTCCTCCCTCTCAGCCACACGAACAACCCATAAAAAAGCTTGAGCAATTTTAATGCGCACATTAAAATGTTATTAGGTTATACTAAACTTCAACTGCAACCAGGCTACACTTTAACTGCAAGAAGTCGACACTTGACATAAAATAGTACTAAAGTTCCATTAATATAAGAGACTACTAGGCCACATTAAACAGATTGTAATAAGTTTATACAACATAAATTTATTCTAGCCCACGCTCAGTTCCGGGATATCAAAATGTGTAGTATTTAATCTGCACATTACACAGTGCATGAACACCACATCCCTGGGCACACATTCTGCCTGTGCACTAAAATACACCTACACCAAACATACCACAAGGCCACTGGCGCCCCCAAGGTAACACACGTCATCCGGTTAACTAGTGATCATGCATGCAGCTTCAGTGTGAATAAACACCAGAAATTTGTCTATGAAGATGGAGCGCCCGGGAGCGTTTCCGGTGAGAGCATCCGTGAGAGGCAGCCTGCTGAAGCCACCACCATGTAACTCTGCTCTCAGGGAGTGTATAATGAAGGTGTGAGGGAGTGATGGGAGCCTAAAAGATGAAAAAGTGGTGACCTTGAGTACTGCCTTTGTGTACCATGCGTGCTACCCGGGCCAAGTACCCTACCTCACCCCCCACTAAGGCAAAGTAATACATTAATGTTAAATAATAATATTAAAAGTGGCAAAATGGCACCTACCCACTCTGTAAATAATACCAACCTTCTCATAAGTAGGAAGGTACACGAGTGTTGAAATTTTTTTCCAATGTGTTAAACTGGAGTTCGTGAGTTAAGCATTCACATCTGGAGTACGACAGTACTATTATTATTATTATTATTATTATTATTATTATTATTATTATTATTATTATTATTATTATTATTATTATTATTATTATTATTATTATTATTATATTTTATGAAGCGCTAAAATTGCCCAAAACAGGAATTTTAACTTGATTCATCGTCCGTGATAAGCCGCCTCGCCATTCCCCGGAATTATATTTTACAAAATACAGGTATATAGGTGTGGGGATGCCACCAAGTAAACCACGATTCGAGCCATCATTACTATCTATTTATACAAATTGTTATATTTACAAATTGTTATATTACACATTCCCTACACGCGCTTCCGGGACGGACCCTACCCCTGCCCAAGTCATAGCCTCTCTCACGAATTTGCCCGAGGGCAAAACTGAGGTAGTAATCTATTTGGGCGTGATCTTCCGCGTAAGCGAGATGGCCATCCTCCCACACTTGGGCGCGTGGGTGTGTGGACGGCATCATCTTATTCCTTAATTAACGAAGCTGAGCCTGTTGTCATAGTACGTAAGATGGAATTTCTTCAGCCTGGGGTGACTTACAGGAGTAG
Organism: Cherax quadricarinatus; assembly: GCF_038502225.1. NCBI lineage: Eukaryota > Metazoa > Arthropoda > Malacostraca > Decapoda > Parastacidae > Cherax > Cherax quadricarinatus. The sequence continues at coordinate 14,910,630 of NC_091332.1, read as the reverse complement.
TGTTCACTGTCAGTTACTCATCGTGTTCCAGGGAATTTTGTCACGTATGTTCTCTTCCGAAGATATTCTTAGGACAATGTAACCCAGGAGAGTTGAGGTTAACCAAATAACGCCACGAAGTATGTCTTACTTCCACTAGGCTTCTTTCCTAGGATGTGACCCGCAACCGTCGACTAAACACATATAAGGCGCAATTATGGACACTTAAATAATTACATCTATTGTAATTATTTGAATCTGTTGTACATCGCCTGTACAACAGACTTTTTTTTCACTTTAGTGGGACTTGAAAAATCTATTTTGTAGCTTAACGTTATCATTAAAGTATCCTTAATTGCACTGTGTTTGTTATCATTCAATCTGCCGGTATTCATTTACCGTTAGCTCATTGCTGACTAAATGCTAGGTGAACATCTCGCTCTGTCTGGGAATCAAACACAGGTCCTTTTTTGGTTATGAAGTTTACACCAAAACTGAGTTACAAATCATTTCTATATGTTACACTGACAGTAAGTGCTTGTAGTAATAAGGTTTGAACAGTCTGCAGGGGAAACATTCATGCAGATGATGTGAGAGAAACAAGAGGTGATGTGTCATGTGCTTGTCTTCAGCGGTTGTAATAGGAACAACACAAGAACCCTGGAGAACTCCAGCAGGCACGGATAACTAGCCTCAGTATGATAAGCGCTAAGTGATAGTAACTGTTAGACCAAGCGAGCGAAACTTGGCAGGCAAGGAGACGCTTGGTCTGTAATTTTGTTAATCTCATAAGTGTTAGTTAAAAATCTCACAGACAGCCGTAGTGAGCATTCTTATTGTTATGCTTAGGTGAGCGTTTTTTAGGAGGGTGCTTTATAAAACGCTTAAGTAAGCGTTTTATAAAATATCCCCAAGTAAGCATTTTTCTTGCAGATATTGTTAAGTAGCCATTCTTTATAAAAGATATTTCGACATTTTTTTTTTTTTTTGAGGCGCAAGAACACGAGTTGGAATTTTGCCACCGATGTGGATGGTTATGGTGCACCCCATATTCATCGGTAGTGCGAGAGAAAATCTGTACCCAAAGACTTACACCCTATCCCTGAATTAACCATCAGGGGTATACTCAAGTCTGCCGTTTGTATGTCTGTTAGATGATATTTAAGATTTCGCTTTAGAATTTCTGGTATATTATTTTTCATTAATAAAATACAATAACATACACGCTAGCGCACTGAGGTCCGGAGTTCGAATCCCCGGTACGGCTGGAAAACATTAGAACGTGTTTCCATAAAATATCTGCTGTCCATGTTCACCCGTCAGTATAAAATGGGTACCTGGATGTTAGTAAACTGGTGTGCGTCGTATCCTGCGAAAAAATTGACCTAATTTGCCAGACATGCTCTGCATAACAAGCGGCTTTCTGTATAGCAGTATGTCATTGATGTTAGCTAGGCCTGTAGACCTTGTATATGTACTTGTAGAAATAAAGATATATATATTATATATCTATTTTCCTCAGTAAGTGGACAAACAAGAACACAGTGTTGCAGAAGGTAAGATAAGACAAGATTTTGTTCGGATTTTTATCCTGGAGGTTAACCACTCAAGATATTCTAAAAAAATCTGTATCATCAAGGACTGTCTGTCTTATTTCCATAGTAGTCCTTTAATCTTCTCTCCAGGATGCGACCGACACCAGTCGACTAGCACCCAGGTACCTACTTATTGATTGGTTAACTGGGGCAGCAGGTGCAAGGAAACATACCCAACGTTTCACTCGTGCCTGGATCGAATCCCGGACTCTTAGTGTGTGTGCTAGATAAGGACACTGTCAAGTGAGTGGTCACTATGAGGGTGACCGCATACGTTGCATTTAGAACGTATAAGGATTCTTTCTTCCGGCCATGTTGGCCTTGACCCCTGGTGACCCTCAGGTCAGAGCCAGGTTCAAGTAGAAGAGTGAGTCAGCCACGGAAGACTTTTCCTATGTCTGCCTCAGTGTCTAAATGACATCTGGTTCCTCTCGCTATCTATTCATACATCCATCCATCCGTTTCTCAGTCCGCCTACCCATCCATTCATTCATCTGTAGCCACATTTTAAGAAATACTATACACAAGTCTTGGTAAAACAGAATATAATGTCATGACTTAGCAAGCTTCTATTGAACGTGGAAGAATAAGTTGAGTGAGATCTCAAGAACTCTCACATTCACTCGCTATGATTTACTTCGACATTCTCACACTTACTCGCGAGCGTAAACACTCGCGATTTTCTGTCCATCCCTTCAAGGCTTTGATGTTAGGGAAGGCCGCTTGATGTACGGAGGTTATTGCTACCTGTTACCTGTAGGTTACCTGTAGTTGCATCCGGAGGTCACCGCCCCCGCCGTCCGGTCCCAAATCAGGCCTCCTGGTTGCTGCCCTTATCGATCAAGTTGTTAGTACTCGCCGCCCGCAGTTCAACGTATGCACCATAGCCTGGCTGATCAGCAACTGATTTGAGAAATTTGTCGAGCTCCCTCTGAAAGACAGCTAGAGGTTTGTTGGTAATCCCCCTTATGAATGAAAGGAGGGTGCTGACGAATCTTGGGTCATTCACACTTAGTGAGTTCACTCCCAGTGTACTTACGCTCCTATGCTTTTCAACGGTGTCTTGTACCGTCTGCCAAGCCTCTTCTTATATTTAGTGATTTCGGCGTGCAGGTTTGGGACCAATCCCTCTACTATCTTCCAGGAAGGAATACAAGTCGAGGGACTCCATACGAATACAGTAATTTAAGTACTTCACTAATTTTAAACGAGCTGGAAAGGTATACAACAATATTCTAGCCTAGAGGGAGAACAAGTGACCTGAAGCGTATCATTCTTGCTTAGCATCTCTTGTTTGAAAGTTTTAGTTATCTATCCTATCCTTTTCCTTGCAGATGCAATAATAACTTACTGTGCTCCTTGAACGTGATCTCTTCTGACATTATCACTCCTAGGTCTCTCACATTAAATATACGTTCTACTGAATAATCTTCGTTTTTCTTGTACTCAGATTTTGTTTTTATTTCCTCAGTCCTTCCGTACTGTAGTAATTAAAGTTTTTTCTCATTGAACATCCTACTGTTGTCAGTAGCCCACTGGGAGACTTGGTTTATGTCATCTTGGACGCTAGCTGTGTCTTCTATGCATGCCGTTCTCATACAAATTTTAGTATCGCATGCACAGGATCATACAGTTGTCTGGTTTATGTCCCTGTCTGTCAGATTTGAGAATATGATCAGATCTATTCACCTTCCATTCCCTTTCGGATTTAGCAAGAAACAGGGTATTTTTGGATATTTCATTGAGGTTACTATTGACATGTTACTCTTTACAAGCTAAAGTAAAACTGTTTACTCGTTTTTAGCTTTAAATCCAAATATCAGTTATGGTCACACCTAAGCCCATGACATTCTCATATGTTACAACACTCCCCGAGTGCTTCTCTAAGACACTGTTTCTCATATCAGCTATGTACTTGATAAAGCTCAATTGTCTATCATACCAGCTATTTACTTTTCATCCAGTGTTGGATGAAACGTTGTGCATATAAAGATCTCTGTATTTGTATCTTTCAGACCCTGTCGCCATTTTTCCAGTGACACCACCACTATTGCTTTTGTTTTCCCGGGTTGCCAAGGCAATTTGTTGTGTATCACCCATTGTCTGTGTGGCTAGGTCAGACTATAACATGTTAGCTGTATCCCTTGAAAACTTTATTAGGCACTATGAGAGCACTGTTGTCGTTGGCATTACAGCAAGAGATTTCTTTTGACATTAATGAGCATATTGTTTACTTTGTACGAGAATACTGAAGGACCTATGATAATCCCTTATGGGATTCCACTTTTTTTGTAAGACGCTAGTGAATGTTGAAAGAAATGGGAGAATGTAGGCAGTGATCAATGAGGGAAGGAAAAAATGAGAAAGGAAAGGGAAAAGTGATAGAGGGAAGGGGAAAGTGAGAAAGGGAAGGGGAAAGTGAGAGAGAGAAGAGAAAAGTAAGAGAGGAAGAAATATACGAGATAGAAGAAGGGATGATGAAGAGAGGGAAGAGGCGACAGAGGGGTAAAGGGAAAGGTGATAGAGGATAAGGAGAGGTTTGACGAGGTGGAGAGGGAATAGAAGGGGAAGTGGGGGGAGAAACCTTGACAACATAGTCACGCTGCCTTCCAGCCTCGACCTTGACCTTCCTCCAGCCTTTCCTCCCTTCCCTCCCCAACACCCTCCTTCCCCAACACCCTTATTCCCTCCCTCAACAACGCCTTTCCTCCCTCCCCAACACCCTTCCTCCCTCCCCAACATCCTTCCTCCCTCCCCAGCACCCTTCTTTCCTCCCTCCCCAACACCCTTCTTCCCTCCCTCACCAACGCCTTTCCTCCAGCCCCAACACCCTCCATCCTTCCTATTTTCCAGTGCTTCTGTACACCTTAATTCCCTCGCCATCTTTCTCTCCCTCCTATTCTCCCTCCCTCCCATCATCCCTCCCTCTCTCTCTTCCTCACGAAATTACCATCAACTCACTGCCTTATAATTCTCAGCTTGAGAACAGCAGCAGGGGTATTATTATTATTATTATTATTATTATTATTATTATTATTATTATTATTATTATTATTATTATTATTATTATTATTATTATTATTATTATTAGCAGTTTATTACAAGCCTCGGGAAGGGATCACTAATGGGTATCTTCCGTCGAGTAAATATTGCCTCGTGTCTTGAAGGATTCAATCATACTGATTCGTGGAATGAGAAAAATCATTATCATATCTTTTAATTCTTAAGATTATGTTAAAAATTACTGAGCAGTATTTGGTAGCTTGTGAGACAGGTGTTCGAAGCCCTTCAAGACGGGCGTTTGAAGCCTCATGAGACTGGTGTTCGAAGCCTGTCAAGACACTTGTTTGCAGCCTCATGGGACGGGTGTTCAAAAATCTGATAAAATATTTGTTCGAAGTCTGGCATGAGAAGTCTTCAGATTCTCGCGAGAAGATTGTTCGAAGTCTGGCAAAGAAGAGATGGACAAGCCGTTGTTTTTTTAATGGAATTCAGATGAAATACATACAGAAGAGAGAGAGATGAAAGGTTGGAGCTAAAGGCTTTTGAGATAATGAATATTCAAGCTGTTACTCGCTTACATTAAGGAAAAATTCTCCGATATGCAAGAACAGAGTTTTATGAAGCTTTAGCACTGATTAACAGTCAAACATTTCCTTAAAAGGATTTAGGGAGGACAGAGCCGGACGTAAAAGAAATTTGTATTTTTTTATGAAATAAAGTGGTTGAGCTGAACCAAGGCGACAGATTGAAGAAAATGCTTTTCAGAACACTCTGAACATTAAGGTTCAGAGTGTTCAGTTTCCTCGAGTCAAAAATGATCGTAAATGGTTTAGAAAACCGACAAGTTGAAGTATGAGACATTTGTGCAACGTTTGGTACTTTTTCAAGACTGATGGACTGAACACGTCGACTCCAGGTTGAAGGACTGATAACCTCAAACTCCTTCCCATATTCCACCATTCTTCTCTGTACTAGACTGAAGAAGCCACTGGCTGGCGAAACTTTTCCACAATAAAGATTCTAAAATGTTGCACAAGTGTTTCATTCTTCAAACCTGATCGTCTTCCATTCCCTAAGAGATGTATGACCCCTACGGGTTAACACTTACCCTTGAACTACATTCTGATAACATTAAAGACGGGTTTTCTTTCGTGGTTTCAGAAGAAAGTGGTTTGTCATGAAGATGAACCTGACAATCTTGTTGCTTCTTCACTGAAGGACCAGATCAGAAGTAACAGTGGATGTGAGGTCTGTGTGAGAATAAATGAAGGAGAGAATCTTCTTGAAGTCAACCTTCATTAACCTGAGATAACAACATAGTATACATGTAAGGAATACGGCTGAGGTTAACAATGAGAAAAAAAACGGATAGGAGGTAATACAGTACCTTGACGGACACCACTGAAAATACACCTAAAGAGGCATCTTCGAAAATGGTAAATAAGAAACTATTTAAAAAAACAAGTTTGTGGAATGCTTTATAGATGTGAAGAAAAGATGTTTTCATAGCCAAAGTCCCGGAAAGAAGAGTATCTAAAATGAGGAAGAAAAATATGTCAACAGTACAACGTGCGTGTAGGAATTATCGTTGTGCTAGTGATGCTTCCCGTGTTACTCATTCTTGACGCTTTAAGGACTTCGCTTTTAAATTTGTTATTGTTCTTAATACTTTTAAAGCATTACGAAAATTGTTTTTTTATAATGTTTTATATCTGCCATTATCAATAATGGCCCATCTGTGTTTCCAGTCAGTGGGCTTCCATAAAGCTTTGTTACCTCGGAAACTTTCGCTTGATCTGGAGGCCAACTAGTCTGGGACCTGGCTGTGGGGGGCGGTGACCCCCGAAATCGTTTACATGTAATCGTTAACTACATGTAATTAGTAACCTAGGAGGTTAATATTTAAGAAGGCGAAGCAGTGTGATTGATTTCCTCTGAATTCCTTTAAGACCTTCCCTCAGGAAAATCTAAATGGATACCTTAAAGGTATTTGCTGCTAGGTAACTGGGGCAGCAAGTGTTACGAGGTTTGCCAACATGTCTCTTCCAGCCCGGGTTTTAACCCATTTAACGGTTTTGAGTCAACTTCACTACTACAGCGCTACGAGCTGCTTCCATCTGCAGTAGACGAACATTATTTGCGTTTTTAAAAATAGCTAATAAACGCTGGTTCTTAGGCGTACATACACACAAATATACATTTCTTTACAAACTTACAGTTATTTAAAAAATTATACATATGTCAAATAAAATAAAGCTGATTGACCTACACGAGTTCAAAGTTTTTGTGTATATGTTAATAATTAATACGAAAGTTAATACACGTGTGCAATATCTGGATCTGGATATCTTTATTGTAGACGTTTCGCCATCCAGTGGCTTTATCAATACAGATTCTAGGACATAATTAGAAGACAGCAGAACTATATACAAAAGAGGTAATCAGTCCCTCAACCTTGGAGTTAGTGTTTACAGCATCGTGGTGTGAACACTAACTCCAAGGCTGAGGGACTGATTACCTCATCTTTTGTATATAGTTCTACTGTCTTCTAATTATGTCCTAGAATCTGTATTGATAAAGCCACTGGATGGAGAAACGTCTACAATAAAGATATCCAGATGTTGCACATGTGTCTTAACTTTCAACTGTCGGTATTTTATACCTTTCTTGCATAATAATTAATACACTGTAATTACTCAACATTATAATGAATAAAGAATAAAAAGTCACACTACCAAGGAAGACAAGAGATATGTTTATTAACACAACCATCAAACTGGCTAATCTATATTAAAATTTCGGACAGCACTGTCTTTTCAATATTTTGTTCTCCGCAAAACAGTCGTTTGTCCTGCCCAAGAATTCATCTGTAGGCCTATGGCCCTTCAGAGGTCGTGCTTGATGCTGGTGAAGGGGTTCATGGTGCAAGAATTACAGCTATTCTCCAGATCAAACTTGATTGCACGCTATCTCCAGGCGCCTGGAGATAGCATGCAATCGAGATATGGTGGAGATAAGGTGCAATCATAGCTCATGCCATAGGGTGCAATCAAGATATGGTGCAGATAAGGTGTAATCAAGATAGGGTGCAATCATAGCCCGTGCTGTATTCATGGGGGTTCCCCATGAATACAGCAAAAATAATTTATAGTGAGATAATTCAGGGGAGAATTTTTTTTAGGTACAAGTGAGAGGAACAGCTGGATGACTGGTCCAGTCGTCCCTTGTCAAAAATGTGTACCAGCGCACACTTCCAAGGTGAGGAGAAAGTGATAGCGATGAACAAAGGGAAGAAACAAAAAAGGAAGGTACGAAATGGAAAAGCAAATTCACTCAAAGTAGAAGTGTTCTATCAGCAGAAAGTGTCAAAACCACTTTTCCAAGTACCACTGAGTACTTGAGTACTGCCAAATGTAATTTTTCGTAAATTTTGCATATTTCATTTCCTTTTTGGCCGATATTTTTGAAACTTCAGCACAGGAGGTGTTATATAAGCTTCTAATAGTACACCAAAAATGAATGTAATCGGTTCATAAATAAAGACGTCCAATTTTTTTTTCCCACTGGCACCTTAAGGTAGATGCACCTTGACTACCAAGTACTTTATCTTTAGCGCGATGATACCATCGAAACCTAGTGATGACGCACCTTATGTAGGAATATACCTTTAATGTCCCTTACAGGAGACGGGTATGCTTAATATTGAACGGGTCTTGATCAGAGGGATAGGAGCTACTCTCCGCTTGCATCAAGCCTGGTTATCTTCCGTTACTCACGCTCTGCTTGATCTCAGTGGATTTAGTGCTTTCTAAATAATAATAATAATAATAATAATAATAATAATAATAATAATAATAATAATAATAATAATAATAATAATAATAATAATAATTTCCTTAATACCTGACACTTAAGATGCTAATTCCAGAAGGGACTCCGTCCAAGCTGGAATTAGAATTTTTCAACACTGTGAAATTTAAAACACCGAAATGGTTTATATTAAATAGATCTTGAGTTTTGTAATGTACACTTTAGAGTAAGAAGACAGCAGAGTGCCATAGTGTCCGGACCTGATTATGCGGATATAGCAGACAGAAACAGAAATGGAAAAGTTGGAAAAAATTATTTTCTGATGCCGGTGAGGGGCTCTTGATCTAAGGAATTGGGCCTGTGCTTCCCTTCCTTAGACTGAACCTGAATGCCTCCCATTGTCCAAGGCGTTGTATGACCATTATTCCCACCGATGTCGATGTCGTGTTCGTTTCGACTTCTCATCGGCTACACACGACTCATTCGCGGACACCAGGCAAGAGCGTCGGACACCACTCTGCAAGGACTCTCAGGCCTCATTGTCAGTTCACCATATATTAATACATAACACTCTCACCTCCTCGCTGGAAGTCATACCTTTGACGCACTCTCTCTCTTTCTTACAATTTAACAGAAACTATCATATTGCACTAACTTTGATTTTAATTTACTTCTTGAATTCTCCACTACCGTAACCCTCACCCATGAATATAATAACAAGAACGACTAATGATGTTTAGAATTTGAAAACAATGTTAGTAGTAGCCATGCTACTATGTAGCAGTATTAGTATTAGTAGTAGATATTATAAAGTCTGCTTATATCGTAATACATGTGTTTCGCGCCAACAGTGTAAATACTATACATATTACTTAAGAAGTAAAGCCTTGTAAAGCTCTTCTTGTGGAATATTACTTTACTTTCTTCTGACAATAATATCAAGGACAAATCCTTACAAGGTAGGTAATACATGTGTACTCAATCTGTAATAATACATACTTACACAGCACGCAAATACCAAACATTTTCGGATAACAGCCTCGATCTTTGTACAAAAAGCCTCAGAGGTAATAGCAACAATTGTAGTAGTACTGTAGCAATAGTAGCATTAATACTAGTAGCAACAGCAACAGTAGTTGCATTAACAGTAGTAGTACTAGTAGCATAATAACAATAGTATTACTAACAATAACAATAGCTATATCAGCAGTCGTAGTATTAGTAGCAACAGCAATAGTAGCATCAGCTGCCGCAGTAGCTGTTGAGATTTTACTCAGTGTTGTAGATCTAATGGTAATGAAAAAATAACGATAATAATGACTGTAGCATTCGTCATAATAATAGTAGCAGTAGTAGTAGTAAAAGTACAGATATAGATCAAATATACAAAAAACCCTTGATTAGAACTATATATATATATATATATATATATATATATATATATATATATATATATATATATCTATATATATATATATATATATATATATATATATATATATACATATATATATATTACATAATATGGTACAAAAGATTTAAGAGATACATTGTTGATACAAAGGTGGCATATAAGGTACATGTTGTTACGTGTGTATCACCGATTATAGGGAGAAAATCTTATCCAGCTCCTCAGAGCTGGGGCGTGTGCCCAAAATACAGCAGGCATTACCCCTTTGAACAGCCGCACTGAGCCGCTGGAACAGAAAACTAGCTGCCCTGGGATCCCTAGATACCCTGATGAGTCTTTTTCCCAGCTCCTCAAGGAATTTAGATGCACTCTTCCCCCATGAGCCAAGGGTCTCTGAGCCTGTAGGAACAAACATATAATGATGGGCAAGTTCTTCATATTTTCTAGACTTTTGGGACTCCCTGAAGCTGGCAGCTGCCCCTCCTTCCTCCCTGGTGTATTGGAGATAGGTATCAGCCAAGGTCTGTATAATCCTTGTGGCTTAGCGCTTCTTTTTTGATTATAATAATAATAATCAGCCAAGGTAGATGCACATGTATAGTCCCACACCATCTGCTTCCCATCTGTCCAGGCTTGAAGGGTGATACCATCTGGACGCTTCTGGCTGCCATCAGATCTGCATAGCTGGGGTGGCTCCCTTACTGCTGGGCATTCGGCTGTTGTGAGGCTTCTCTTGATAATGTTATTAACCTCCTCATGTCTTGCAATCTTTCCCTCGGATTTACGGCACACAAGACCGTGGTACCCGAATCGGTCTGCTGCTTCACTGCCACAAATACACCTGTGTTCGGCTAGAATAGGGGCGGCAAGTAGAAGGGCAACACCGATGCGGATGGTCTGTGGGTCGAGGCGTGTGCCAAGGCTTGTTATAATAAGGTTAGGCACGTTTTCTAAATTTTTTTTGGTACAAAATTATAAATTTTTACATTAAGATAAATGAAAAAATATATCTTTAAACATATAAGAGAACATTTTAGAAAGGACTTAATTTTAAATGCGTTCTTACTAATTGACCAGTTTTACCTATTCTGGACTACATATATAAAGTGAGTGTGGATATAATGTATCCTCCGAATGTGATGATAAAGTTTTTCCCTCAACAACACATAGTCCCAATATAGGCTTCTTCTACATATTTTCTTTACAATTATACATGTCTGCATTGCACCTATACATCTAATAGTAGTGATAGTTGTAGAAATAATAGCAGCAGTATTATCTGTAGCCGTAGTTGTAGTTGTAATAGAACAAGCAAAATAGACAGATGTAATAGTTCTTTAATGGCTGTTTAATAATGTTATTTACAATATACTAAAATTACCTAAAATCGACAGTTTCTATATTACATCCACGCCTGCAATTTAAATTCATAACGTTTCCTGAACCTATAGTGTGATGGTTCCTTAAAAAGAATTAACAACAGCTGTGGATGAAAATGAATGAAATTCACTCCATTGCAGACGTGAATTTATCCTGATAATATCTCTACTGGAAATGATGGATCCTGATGAGGTTCATATGCAAACCAATTTATGTGATGGATAATTTATTGAAAAAGGTATATGTCGTGCTCTGCAATACGCCTCATTACTGAGAAGTGTATTCTCATCTCCTGTAGGGAGGTTCCTTGAATATGATACAAGGTTCTTGGCCAAAATAATTTGAGCTATCCTCTTCTTCCTCGCATCACAACTGATTACCTCTCATTCTCCAGGTGCTGTGTGGCTCCTATTAGCTTAACTCTTGCCAAGGATCATATACATAATAATAATTTTCTCAGTGCCAAAGATCTCTTATAAAGTTGGTCTTTTCTGTCAAACCACGTTTAGGGTTCTGCCTATGTTCTCGCTGCTGTTGTGCTTGGTAGTCCACACTCACCCGCTTACATATCGGACACATACGACTCACTCACGAATACGCCCGGCACCTCTTTGTGACTGTCATGTCACACTATTAGTCCACCATATCGTAATAGACTGTTCTCTCTATCAGCGGGCAAACATAATTCACTCTGGAAGTCTCTTCCGCTCCAACACACTCTCACCTCCTCACTGAAAGTTCCAATTCTGACTTAGATTCTCTCTTTGACATTTTAACAGAAACTAACCTATCGCAGCACCCGAGCAAGCAGTAATACCTACCTGTGTCCTGAAGCACACAACACTTGAACAAGCAGCAGTGCCTATGCAAATACGCGAAACATCTGATATCGAGTACTGTTTCTAAAGGCTCCCAGCACCAGTACAACACACTCTTAAGTCCAAAGATTTCTCAACAGCTTTTGTGTGTCTTGGGTTTTGGTCATCCTGCCCATGAACATCAAAGGGAAACCAAGTAAGGTCAATAGAGCCAAGGTACTCCATCATACCAGGGTCACCGAAGTGGGGCCAAAGGTCGTGACTTGGGGCGTTTCGTCCTGAGAATCCTACCGAGTCCTTCGGTTAGTTACTGACAAAGGACATGATCTCCCTTCGTCGTCGTGAGGTTCCAAAATAACCGGTGTGAGTGAGAGAAAAAGGGTGTACAGTGCCTTCCTGATCATGGAGTTCCAAAATTGCCTGTCTGTTAGCCCACCCAGTCGTTGGGGAGACTTGCTATTACACGAGTTCATGAAAAAAAGGCAGGGAAAAAGCTCGTCATTTAAACCGGTTCCGGGGAAGAAGACACTCAGTAAACACGCACATGATACACACACACACACACGCACGCACACACTCACACACACACACACACACACACACACACACACACACACACACACACACACACACACACACACACACACACACAAACACACACACACACACACATACACACACACACACACGCACACACACGCACACACACACGCACACACACGCACACACAAACACACGACGGAAGGAATAGACTCTGAGGTGTCCCTGTTTGCAGATGACGTGAAGTTGATGAGAAGAATTCACTCGATCGAAGACCAGGCAGAACTACAAAGGGATCTGGACAGGCTGCAGACCTGGTCCAGCAATTGACTCCTGGAGTTCAATCCCACCAAGTGCAAAGTCATGAAGATTGGGGAAGGGCAAAGAAGGCCGCAGACGGAGTACAGTCTAGGGGGCCAGAGACTACAAACCTCACTCAAGGAAAAAGATCTTGGGGTGAGTATAACACCAGGCACATCTCCTGAAGCGCACATCAACCAAATAACTGCTGCAGCATATGGGCGCCTAGCAAACCTCAGAACAGCATTCCGACATCTTAATATGGAATCATTCAGGCCCCTGTACACCGTGTACGTTAGGCCCATGTTGGAGTATGCGGCACCAGTTTGGAACCCACACCTAGCCAAGCACGTGAAGAAACTAGAGAAAGTGCAAAGGTTTGCAACAAGACTAGTCCCAGAGCTAAGAGGTATGTCCTACGAGGAGAGGTTAAGGGAAATCAACCTGACGACACTGGAGGACAGGAGAGATAGGGGGGACATGATAACGACATACAAAATACTGAGAGGAATTGACAAGGTGGACAAAGACAGGATGTTCCAGAGATTGGACACAGTAACAAGGGGACACAGTTGGAAGCTGAAGACACAGATGAATCACAGGGATGTTAGGAAGTATTTCTTCAGCCACAGAGTAGTCAGTAAGTGGAATAGTTTGGGAAGCGATGTAGTGGAGGCAGGATCCATACATAGCTTTAAGCAGAGGTATGATAAAGCTCACGGCTCAGGGAGAGTGACCTAGTAGCGATCAGTGAAGAGGCGGGGCCAGGAGCTCGGACTCGACCCCCGCAACCTCAACTAGGTGAGTACAACTAGGTGAGTACACACACACACACACACAAACTCATACACACACACACACACACATACACACACACACATACACACAGAAGAAGAGCTAGGGAAAAACTGCGCGTGACTAAGAAGATAAGCAGAAAGATAATTTGAAAATGACATAACAGCAAAAGGCCAATGTAGAAGCCAAGCTGATTCATTGCTACGTGAGACGGAACATGACAATGAGGAACCAAGTAATAATTCTAAAGTAGGGGATGAACTAACAAAGGATGACATGGAGGTTCAAAGGAGTCTTCACCAAGGAATTGGGAAAGATACCAAAGAGAAGAGAAAGTTTCAGGTAACAAAGACTTGAAAAGGATATAATGGCAAAATAAGTGAGTGAGTTACTATGAAAATTTGGTACAAAGAAAGCAGTGAAACTAGATAAGTTATCATCTTGGGCATTGCAAAAAAAAAAAAAAAGATGCAGAGACACCGTGTGACCCCATAGAAAAAAATCAAACCTTATACTCCTGCTAATCCTGATATTCCTCAGTGACTTGCAAAACTAAAGTGAATCCTCTGTATCACTGCTTATGCGGAATTAATGGTGATAGTTTCCGGAAAGACGAATCAAAGATAGATTTTGCCTCGGCTATTTATTGTACGTTTTATGTCTTATGGACGACGGTGAAAGAATATATGGATATACAAAGAGCATAGGAACGAAACTGTGGAAGGATTAACAAAGTTACTTTCAGCAAAGGCAGAGGAAGAGCTACTAATACTATTACTACTATTAATGCTATTGCTACTACTAATGCTATTACTACTACTAATGCTATTACTACTGATGATAATAGTATTTGTTACTAGAATTCAGTCCTTCTTAGTGCAGAATAATAAGACCAGCCAAGGAATACAATGAGAGAAGAAACACTGTGGACATTGCACAAAAAGAAACATACCTGGAGTTTACCTGGAGTCTCTTCCAGAGGTACCCACCCCCGCGGCCCGGTCCCAAACCAGGCTTCCTGGTTGCTGGCCTGATCGATGAAATTGTTAGTGCCCTTCGTTCACTGTCCAGCGTATGCACCACAACCTGGCTGATCAAGAATTCTTTAAAGGAATCTGTCGAGTTCCCTCATGAAGACAGCTAGGGGTTCGTTAGCAATCCCCTTTTTGCATGAAGGGACTGTGTTAAAGAGTCGTGGTCCCTTAACACTTACTGAGTTCTCTTTCAGTGTACTCACCTCTTCCTTGCTTTTCATTGGAGGTATCTTGTACCGTCTGCCAAACCTTTTTGTTCATAAATAGTAATTTCGGTGTGCAGGTTTTGGATCAATCTGTATCATTATATATCTCATTCATGAAAACCTCATTTAGGTCATCAGTCTTTAAGGCAATTAATGGCTCACTGAAAACCAAATCATACTGGGACTTACGTATTTCACTCATATCTTTGTTGTTCTCGGTGTATGTCGCATACTAGGCCCGATACTAGAAGTTGCTTTTGACCTGGATTTTGCATACGAGATGTATTATGGACTTCTTTCAACTTCGCTTATGGCTTGTAGCTCCCTCTATCTCTCCTGGACTCCGTGTGATGTATTCAGTTTGTGATCAACATTTTCTAATTCTCTAACCAGTATTATTTTTCACATTTTTAGAGAGTCTGCTGTCTTTGAGGAACTCTCTTATTAGGACATAAACAGCCAAACACAAATTCAAACTTTCTACCAAGAAAGACCAGCTTTAAAATTTAAAGCCAAACTGAAAGGGTATTCTGTAGTTACCTCACATAGATCAATATTCCATAATACACTAAATTTGAAGCCACACAGAAGTTTCATAATCAAGTTATCGGGTTGAAGGTTTGAAGCCGGTGAATGAGGAACTCTCGGCTTATTTGATCAAACCTAGTACGTAATTCAATTATCTCAATTTCTTCAATAAAAATGATATTTTGGGACCAACACAGACCAAAATTAGT
The DNA here is from genome assembly GCF_038502225.1 of Cherax quadricarinatus. Classification (NCBI taxonomy): domain Eukaryota; kingdom Metazoa; phylum Arthropoda; class Malacostraca; order Decapoda; family Parastacidae; genus Cherax; species Cherax quadricarinatus. Next base: position 14,895,022 of record NC_091332.1, on the reverse strand, counting down.
GCAAACTTTTTTCGAAGGAAGACTGGCCAACGATTAAGGTTTAGTAACTTTTATCTATCCTTTGGATACATAACATTCAAATTTGTTACAATGGCCTTCAGGGCACGAGGATATCACAGATACATAAAAATTACATTATGACGATTTAACTTAGAATAACCCAATAAAATCAAACACTGATTTCTGATCAGGAGAGTTATTCTCCAGTTATTTCATGGAACACAGTTTGTTTAATAAAATAAAGACAAAGATTCCTTGGAGAAAACCACATCAACACAAAAAGCTTAAACCTGACTAGACACTAATCTTCAGCTATTGCACAGAACCCAACAATTTCGAAAATAACTTAATAACAAAAAGGCACAATACCGTGACTGGAACAATACACAAATAACCCGCACATAGAAGAGAGGAGCTAACGACGACGTTTCGGTCCATTTACAATGGTCTAAGTCGGAACGAAACGTCGTCGTTAGCTCCTCTCTTCTATGTGCGGGTTATTTGTGTAACAACAGTTTCAAGTTTATTAATTCAGTTAAAAAAACTGAGAAATTTGTACCTACAAAGCCTAATTTCCCAAAAAAAAAGTTTCATTTGTTTCATAATATAAATCAGCCATTAAAGATTTTAACTATCTAGAGTAAGCATACTCCATATGTTTAATGGAAAATATTTCTATACCATTTCGAAATTAAAATAGCAAAACAGTGCCTACACACTCCACTGGCAGTGCCAGCATTCTTTCAAGTAGGAGACATGAATGTTTAAAGTTTGAATCCGATCGGAATAGACTTTCTAAGGTAATCACATGGAAAGCCAAAATCAGGAATGACTCATATAAATTTAAGCAGATGGCATCTGCACATTGCAATGGTTCCATGAACTTTCCATTTGTGTGTCTGTATGTGTGTGTGTGTGTGTGTGTGTGTGTGTGTGTGTGTGTGTGTGTGTGTGTGTGTGTGTGTGTGTGTGTGTGTGTGTGTGTGTATGATCCTTATTTAATAGATGAAATAAATAAATATTATTTTCCAGAAAATAATTGTTAACGCCCATTTTGATGCCAATAAAATTTTTGATGTAGTTTAGACGCCTGCACGAGCTATGTAATAAATGCTTCGTAAGAAAGATTGTGTATATAGTTGAATCTATAACCAATAACAATATTAGTAAATCGGTTGGCGATACCTGAAATTTTAAAGCCCATCAAAAGAGGATCTTTAAAGCAATGTCCTGGAAATCAATTTTGGGAATGGTCCATATAAAATAGAGCAGAGAGCACCTGCAGAGAGCACCTGCAGAGAGCACCTGCAGAGAGCACCTGCAGAGAGCACCTGCAGAGATCACCTGCAGAGAGCACCTGCAGAGAGCACCTGCAGAGAGCACCTGCGTGTCAATTGTGCTATGAGCCTTTACATAGTAATAACTAAACATGGTTTGAAATTTGCTGGCGACTGGATAAGGAAACTATAGCTAACAGATGAACGGCCCTGGCATCATGCTCACTCAGGAAATTTAAAAAACACTAAATACGCTATTTTACTTTTGCAGTTCTTTAGTTTTAAATTTTTCTACAATCCTCTTATAAACAGAAATTGATTTTGTGATTTTTAAGACAGTGCAGCTGATAAAAAATCAAACGATTTCAAGTTTCAGAAAAATATTTATTTCACTGACCAATTTGCCCACACACGAATTGAATGGGTATTATCCTGGCTGTATGATGCATCAGGCTTTAAATATTGAAGTTATTCAGAAGAGGTAGATGCATATATATTTTGATCGTCACAGTTAAGCAGGTATCAAAATTTCGAAAGTTTTCACATAAAATAGAAATATCTGCACCTACCCATTTGAATTTCATTCTCCTCCGTCGCCGAATTTGGAGACACCTGTTTTTGAACGTGATGCTATGCCACTGAGTGTTTTGGAATTTATGCGAGCCATTACATGATGCTAGGAATGGGTTCAGTAACTTTGGTCATTGGGCACCTGGTCCTCATAACAGTACACAAGCGTTCAAAATTTGAATCCGATCGGATGGTAGGTTCTCCAGTTAAGAGAGAAATAAAACTGAAAAATTAGAAAAAGAGAAAAAAAAAATAGGCATCTACTTAAAGATACCTCTTTTGGAATACCTAATAATCTTATAAGGAGAAACCTCTGACGGTAGGCATCAATCTCCACATGTTACCGATAATACGTATCTTATAATTCTAGCGACATATACAAAATTATTTCACCTAGGAACTGATTTTAGGTAGCTGAAAAATAATTTCAAACTTATAATACAAATTGTGAACGCAATGTATCTTGTAATATGCAGCGCCCATGGACCCACGCTGCTCAAGAAAGTAACAAAGGTCTTGTTGACCAGAGAGGACATGATCATGACATTCAAAATACTTAGATTAGCAAGATCGAATAGGAAATAGCTGAGATGTCAGGAGAGGGAGCTAGGTTACATGGTTTGCTGATAAGAAAACAAAGGAACGCTAGGAAGTGCTTTTTTCGGTCTTGGGATAGTAAGAAGGAACAAGACAAAGGGGTAGTGGACACAACTGTCATAAACTGTTCGAAGAAAAAATTATGATGGGGCACGAGATGTAATTCGGTCGCTGCGCGATCTGATAAAGGTATCCCCGTATTGCATAACCCCAGCCCCCAGTGCCTCAGTGCAAGTGGCTTGAATTGTACACTGTGCTGCATATGCTGATAATGCAGTTAAATATTAGAGTTGAAGATGTGAAAGACTCAGAAGAGGCAGTCACAAGTCATCACAAAAAAATATTCAAATTTCATCAACAATGATCGTAAATTAGGATATTACACAGCCAGAATCTAATTCAAATCTTCCAAAGATATCAGTAATGTCAATATCCTAAAATGCACAGGAATATTTAGCTTGAAGCCGTCCAGAAGTTTCTCTATTCAATTATAAACAAGGAATGGTTGAAAATAATAAAATGTGACATTCTGAAATTATTGCATTACAAGCAGTATTTAAATTTTTCCGGTTTCCAAAAAGAAAAAGAAACTTGAACTTATTCTGTCCAAAATCAGTGTAAACTTTTCTTCAAGTGAGACTGAACGCCTTTTAAGAAAGTAAGTATAGTAAGTAATAAGCTTCATGTAAGCTCAGTGTACGTAACATGCAATTTTTTAACAATGGTATAGACGGCACACAGATTTTATAGACATAAAAGAATACTACGTTGATTTATTCCAGGATAACCAAATAAAGTCAGATACTGTGACTTATTTCTGATCAGAAGAGACATTCTCCAGTTGTTTCACAGAGACCAATTTGATTAATAAAATTAGCACATGATAACTTACATAACCTAACATCACGAGACTGTTTCCTTTGAGCAAAATGCATCAGCACTAAAAATTAAAACTTACCAGATGATGCATGTTCCAGTGTTTGCACAGAATCTAACAAAATTTGCGCCTACACAGCCTTAACATACGAAAACGTTTCATTCTTTTCATATAATGCATCAGC